>NC_064849.1:61929070-62046570 GCF_024139225.1 Suncus etruscus | reverse complement strand
TCAGCATTGAGGCAGCATCCTCTCTCTGCTGCCCTCAGAAGAAGACTGACATTGTAAGGCAAATTTTATGGAATTTAGCGTTATCGATAAATAATATCGTTCTAAAGTTTTTGTTTTACTAGTTGTGTTATTTGTATTCTCCCCACCTATGTGGATACTTGCATGCAGAATATTCTCAATAAAAACTTATTGAAACTAAAAACAGTGTACCATCCTATGTATTTTTGGTTTTAAAAATGAGGCTCTCAAAATAAATTTCAATCTTGGTTTTGGCGAGATTTGGCTCAGTTGAAAAAAAGCGTTGCCCACCACTGGGATAAACTAATGAAAGAAACTCTTGAAATACCATACTCCCAGCTATTAGGGCTTTTATATCAAACTAAAAACATCTTATACTACCTGAACGTATGACCATAAAAATAAAATACAGTATATATTCTCCATTTGTCTACACTTGAAGAAAATTAAAAGTTTCTAAATTGTTATGGCATTTAATGTTACTAAATTTAGTAGTTTTCAACAAAGCAAAAGGGAAGCCTGCCAGGTCTTTAGATAATTCCTTGCTTTATGAACTGAAACCATTTTAGTTAAGATGATATAGGTTAAAAATGCATCTCAGAATGAAAACATCTTGTTTACAATTATTTGACAGTCACTTTATGCTAAGTATAGAAATAGAGAAGAAACTCTTAACATTGAGATTGTTCTCATTTCTTTCTTTTTCACTTTCAATAATAAAATTCTTCGGTGGAAAAGTCTTTGAAATCTTCTCTCCTCTATATCTAGAGAAATATCTATACTACCCTGAAAAATGCTATTAATCAGGCATTGTTTCAACCAAAATTCTACTTTATAATGCCTCTGTACTTTAGATCTTCCCAGATGAAGTCTATCTGGTTTATCTCCTCCAAAGAGTTAGTAATACACTGACTTTACTATCCAAATCTGCTTCATCTCCATTTTAATGTTCTCCTTCCTTCAGAATGCATTCTACTTAAATTATTCAAAAATAATAAAGGAATTTTTATGCTGGTTTGTTTAGTATCCTATTCATTTCACTATTTCTGTATCCATTTAAAAATATAACATTAGATCCCAAGAAACTGAGGCATACAGAGTGGCAGTAAGTTTCTCTTTATGACCAAGTAGAGGTATTTTCACACCCAAGTCATTGTAACCCAAAAAGACTATGGTCACTTTGCTTTGCTCCAGAGTCACTCATTTCTTCCAGTGAGTGGGTCACACTACAACACATAACAACACCCCACCACACTTACAGAATGAAGATGTGGTTCTGAATACCCAAGTTATAGCCACCTGTATAGCTTATCTAATAAAGACTTTAGAGAGGAAATACTGAATATGCTCAAGAAACTAAAATGACCAGGGAATGGATAGCCAATAAGAGGATATGAAAGTAGAAATGGCAAAACTTCAAATAAAATGACAGAACTAAAACCTCGGTAGGAATTTTTTTTTAAAAATATATATAAGGCGATCACCAATAGAATAAAACATCCTGAAGACAGAATAGTGAGCTTGAAAATAAGCAGCATAACACCTACATACAGAACCAGAAAGTGGAAAAGGGTCTTAAAGTAAACAAAGAGAAGATAGAAAAAATTCACAGAAAGAACAAACAACCAACAATAAAATTTTGGGATATTTTCAACTTAATAAAAGAATCATTGGGGTCCTAGAAAGAGAACCACTATGAAGATGCAACAATTAAAGATATAATTACTAAAAAATATCCAGAGCTGAAGAGTGCATGCACCCATATACTGAATGACCAAATAGTACCAGGTAAAAGAAATCAAATAAAATTACTGCAAGGCACAACTAGTCACAATGATGAAAACCATAGAGATAGATAGATTAAAGGAAGCAAAAGAAGAAAAGTAAATTAAAATACAAGGACATTTGTAAGATTTACAGCAGATTATCATAAACAACCCTTAAGCCTGAAGGCAGCGTTGAAAATAACAGGGGAAAATTTCAACAAAATGAACAACACAGCTAGAATATTTCACCCAAAAAGACTAATTTATGTTTGAAGGAATGATACACAGCTTAACAGATAAACAACAACTGAGAAACTCCATATACTTTAACCAATTTAAAAAATATTGTGGGTGGTATTTAAGGTAAGACAATGCCACAAACCTAACAAGCTTCTTTTAAAAAGGGCACAAAATATCATGAAAATAATAATGTTCAATGTCATTGTACTAAATGCACTAAATAAGAGATAAAATGTGCTAAAATGGATTATAAATGGACTCTAACATTTTGCTACATATAAGAAATATATCTGAAGAGTCAGAGAAAAGACTGGTTCAAAATTGAAAATTGAAATAAAATTTCTCAATAAAACAGTCCCCTCAATAAAGCTGGATTGCCTATACTAAAATCATATAACATAGAATTCAGACTCAAGGAAATTATAAGGGACCTACAAGATCATTTCTTAATAATTAAAGGATAAGAACACAAGGAAGAAATCACACTTTTCAACATATATGCACCAAATAAGTAGCCAGCAAAATTCTTAAAACAACTGATAATACATCTGTTGAAAGAAAGAATTAACAACAAAGTAGTAATTGGAAAGTTCAAAGTTACACTGTACCCTTTTGATAGATCAAGCAACCAGGCCAAACTCCATAAGACTATACTAAATTGTCTGGCTTGAAGAAGATTAGAAGGAAGGTATTTTCATCCTCCAAAACCCAAAGATGTTCTTCTCCAGTACACATTAGACATTCTAAAGAATATAGCACATTCTAGAACAGAAAATATACATCCACAGTTTCAAGAGTATAGCAATCATATAAACTACTTTCTCTGACAAAGAATCACATAAAATAGATATTTTTAAAAAAGAAATGGAGAAATGATGCAAACACCTAGAAAATAAATAGCTAATCACTGAAGAACCACTGGCTCAAAAAAGAAATCAAAAGATTTCTGGAAACGAAAGAGAATGATAGATTAATTACCGGAATTTGTGAAACAAAGCAAATGCAGTGTTAAGAGGAAAGTCCATAGCTTTACAAGCATTAATCTGACAGAAAAAAGGGGCCCAGATAATATAACTTAACTGCACAGTTTAACTAATTGGAAAATGACCTACAAAATGAAAATAATAAACGAGGAAGAAAATAATAAAACTTAGAGCAGAAATTAAGGAACTGGAACCCCCAAAACCCCAGAAAATCAATATAAACAAGAGTTTAATTGCATCAACAATTAAATAATACTTATAAACCATTAGCAATGATCAGAGAGAAAGAGAACCCTAAAAAAACTGAATGAATGAATGAATGAATAAGAAATGAAAGTATGTATGTCACAACAGATAGTATAAAAATTCAAAGGATAATCAAATATTACTTTGAGAAATTTTATGCAATGAAACAAAAGAACCTAGAAGGGATAAATCAATATCAATAAATGAAAAATAATATTATCTCTTCAATGGATGCAGAGAAAGCATTTGATAAGATCTAAACTCATTCATGATAAAAACTTCTAATAAAATTGGAATCAAAGGAACTTTCCTCAATATAGTCAATACCATTCACCATAAACCCACAGCAAACACTTTACTCACTGGAGAAAAACTAAAAGCTGTTCCTCTAAGATGAGGCACAAAACAAGGCTGACACTCTCACCACTTCCATTCAATGCATTACTGGGAGTACTTGCCATAGCAATTAGGCAAAATAAAGATATTAATAGCATACATATTAAAGGAAGAAGTCAAGCTTTCTAGCTCATATCTTGAAAATACTAAAGACTAAATACTAAATGATACTACAAAGAATAGTTTTTTTTAAAGTAAAGTGTTGGGCTACAAAAATAACTAGCAAAAGTGAATGGCTTACTTATGTACAAATAATAGAAAGAAAGAAAAAAATATTTAAAAACAATCCCATTCACAATCAAGTACCTCAGAATCAACTTAACTGAAGAGGTGAAAGAACTATTCAAATGTTCTTCAAAACACTACTTTAAGTAATAAAAGAAGATACAAAAAAATGAAAATATATCTCCTGGTCATAGATTGGAAGGATCGACATCATTAAAATGGCAATAGTTCTCCAAACATTGTACAGATTTAATGCAATATAATGGTTATAAGGATACCTATGATGTTTTTCAAAGAAATAAATCAAACATGCTTGAAATTCATACCTAACAATAAACTATCTGAAATATCCAAATCAATCCTTGGAAAAAGAAGATTGGATACATCACTTTTCCCAATTTCAAATATTATAAAGTGTTAGTAAATTAAAACAGCATTGAAGACAGAACCTAAGAATAGAATAGAATTCAATATTCTGAGAAAATCCCACAGGTATATATTATTAATCTTTGATAGAGAAATAAAAATATTAAGTTGATTAATAAAAACCTCTTCAATATGTTACATTTTGGAAAGCTGGTCAGCTATATGCAAAAAGTGAACTCAGACCTCTCTTTAATGCCATGCACAAAAGTCAAGTTAAAATGAATTAAAGACCTTGATAACAAACCTGAAATAATAGGTTACAATAGAGAAAAACTTAAGCAGAAATCTTCATGACATTGTAGTTAAATGTATCTTCAAGGATAAAAAAACACTAAGCAAGCAAGTGAAAGCTAAGATAAACAAATGGGAAGCTGGAGAGATAGCATGGAGGTATGACGTTTGCCTTGCATGCAGAAGGATGGTGGTTTGAATCCTGGCATCCCATATGGTCTCCCGAACCTACTGGTGGCAATTTCTGAGCATGAAGCCAGGAGTAGGCCCTGAGCGCTGCTGGGTGTGACCCAGAAAACAAACAAACAAACAAAAAAAAAAAAAGAAAAAAGTAAAAAAGAAAAAATGAACAAATGGGACTATATTAAAACAGAAACTTCTGTGTCTTAAAAGAAATGATGATCATTTCCTTTGAAATACTACCAAAACCTGGGAGGAAGTATTCCCCTAATACTCCTCTAATAAGGGCTTATTATCTAAGATACATAAGGCAGTAGTAAGCTTGCAAATATAATAATCCCATCCAAAAATGGGAAGAAGAGATAACAGAAACTTCCATTTTTTTAATTTTTGTTTTGGGGCCACATCTGACAGCATTCAAGGGTTACTCCTGGCTCTATGCTCAGTAATTACTCCTGGCAGGTTCGGGGGATCATATGGGATGCTGGAAATTAAACTGGGTCCATTCTGGGTGGGTCATTTGCAAGACAAATGCCCTACTGCTGTGCTATCTCTCCAGCCCCAACAAAAACTTTCTTAAGATGAAATACAGATGGCCAAAAGACACATGAAAAATGTTCCACATCATAAATCCAGGAGATGCAAATCAAAGCAACAATAAAAAAAATCTCATGTCACAGAGAACAGCACATTCACTGTTGGTGGGAATGTCAACTTATACAGCCTTGTTGGAAAACAATATGGAATTTCTTTATAAACTAGAAACTGAGCTTCCATATGACCCAGAAATAGCATCCCTGGAAGCATATTCTGAGAGCCCAAAAACACAGTACAGAAAAACCCTCTGCACACTTATGTTCCTTGTAGCCCTATTCACAGATGCTGGAAACCAATTACTGAGAATAGATAAACCCAGGACATCTACAAAATGGAATACTGCACAACTGCTAGGAAAAAAAATAGTCATAGATTTTGTTTTCATATGGATGGATTATAAAGGGTATTATGCTGAGCAAAAAAAAATCAGAGTATGATGGACAAAGAATGATCATATTCATCTGTGTAATTCAAAAATAATTGTAATATGGTAGTAATATCCAGAGACAATAGAACTAAGCACCAGGAAAACCAGTTATAGTAGGATGTTTGACACAAATAGAGGGGAAGTGTAGACAATGATACCTGGAAATGATCACTCTGCATAAGAAATAGATGTTGAAAAAAAGGATATGCATAAACAATATTGCAATATCAAAAATGATATTGCAAACCAGTGTGTAAAAGGGAAAAAATTAAAAGACAAAGTGTGTGTGTGGGGGGGCAGAGGATAGCATGGAGGTAAAGTGTTTGCCTTTCATGCAGAAGGTCCGTGGTTTAAATCCCGGCATCCCATATGGTCCCCCGGAGTGATTTCTGAGTATAGAGCCAGGAGTAACCCCTGAGCACTGCCGGGTGTGACCCCAAAACAAAAACAAACAAAAAAGTGTGTGTGTGTGTGTGTGTGTGTGTGTGTGAAAAAGGGAGAGAAGAAAGATGTCTGCTACAGAGGCAGTCTGGGGGAAGTGTGGGAGGGAAACAGGACATTATGGCAGGAAACGTGCACTAGTGAAGGGGGTTGGACAATGTATGTCAAACTCAATCATGAACAGCTTTGTAACTTTGTATCTCATGGTGATTCAATTAATGAATTTATTAAGTATTTAAATTAGATCAATAAAATATCATTTTAAAGTTAATATATTTGGGCTCTTTTTCAGTATCTAAATTTCAACATGGTTTATTTATTCTACTCTACATCCATGAGAATATATATAATATATAATAATATATATGACATATATAATATATATAACAAAATAAGTTTCAAAATCTATGATCCTGATATGATAAATTCAAGACCATTAATTTATGAGTACTATAAGTTTTTCTCATTTCAACAAAAAGTCTCGAGTTTGTCCATCTACTCTTCTAAATAGGGTTTCTCTCTTGATTAATGGGTTTCCTTGGGATTTTATTGCAGAAGGTTTAGAAGCCAGAACCAGGGGCATATAAGGCAAAGAACTAAAAATTGTAGAGGAAATCTTGTAGAAAATTTTTTGAAATTGTGCCAAAAGACAAGTTACACTGAGCAAAAAGATAAAACAGAAAGTGAGACAATAAAAGCTCCATGATATTATATAAAAGACAAACAAAATTATGTGGAAATTACTTTTTGATTGCTTTGACATACATTTTATTAAAACTTTCTTAGAGAGTAAACAATGAATATTAGTTAGGATTCCTGACTTCTCTTTTTTTAACTTGGCTAATTAAATTGTCCTTAAAAGTCTCTAATTTTTTCATTTTTGTAACTTTTATGAACCTCATTTCATATCTTTCAAATTCTAAATACTATTATGCATAAATGTCTTTTTGTACAAAATATTTCATAATCAAAAACTGACCTCAATTATTTTCCTACTTAACTACGTAGTACAGAATTGTTACTTGCTATGAGTAACTTTTGAATCTTTTCCCCCAGGTATCATGAGTTAAAGTCCTAACCCACATATATCTTATATATAATGTCACTGTATTTAGAAATAATATCATTAAAGAGATAATTAAGTCATCATGATATCTTTAGAGTGAAACTGAATCCAAGTTTACTATGTTCTAAGAATAAATATTGACATACAATGAGCTACCAGGAATATGCACCTAGCATCAAGTGAAGAGCAACTGAGAACACAGAAATTTTTTTCTCTAAAAATGATAGAGAAGCCTAAAATGAAATCAAACTTGCTCACACTTTGATTTTGTATTGGTTTCCTCCAAATTTTGAGGAATATATTTATATTGTGCCAGCATTCAAGTCTGTGGCATTTTGTTTTAGCAATTCTAGTAGTACAATATTTTAATATTTGTTTGGTGTTAGACCATTCTAAGATTCCTATTAAAAATCTTATTCTCGGGACCAGAGAGATAGCATGGAGGCAAAGCATTTGCCTTTCCTGCAGAAGGTCAATGGTTCAAATCCCGGCATCCCATATGGTTCCCTGAGTTCTCCAGGAGTGATTTCTGAGCATAGAGCCAGGAGGTAACCCCTGAGCGCTGCCAGGAGTGTCCCAAAAACAAAAACAAAGGAAAGAAACCTAATTCTGGTTTTATATTCTGAACAAAATTGCAAGATATTAAAGATGGAACAATCTTATAGGCATTTATAAGAACTGATCTTCATTTCTGAAATGGTCACTCCATTCCTGTGCAAAATTTATGGAATTCAGAATTCCTTTTCAAGTAAATAGACATGGACACAAAGTCATAACTTAAGTATTGATTTTACTTTATTAGTAATGGCTTTATTTACAGAAGATATTAGAAGTGACCTTTTTAATAAGTAACTCTACATCGCTCAGAAAAATAAAATAATTTTATGAAATAAAATAGAAATTAAAGTATGAGATAAAAGTGAATACTGACTCACTAGTATATATCAACAAGAATATTTAGTTAAAGTTTTTTTTTTACTTTAATAAGAAGGAAATCGCCCTCACATTTAATCTATTTGTCTTTGCCATCGTTTGCAAACAAAGAAGTGTGGAAAAAAATATTTTACATCAAGTAAGATAGCATTGTTCTATTACACAAAATTAGACTAGTCATTACTTTCTTATCTAATCAAAGATAGGATTATTAAAAAAAAGACATTTTCCAAGTTCTTTTGGAGGAGAAATTTCTAGTCACGTCATTTTCCTCCAGTCAATAAGGTCACCTTTGGCAAGTACTGCATCTCTGATCCGTCTATTTCAGCGAAGAAATGAAATAAATCCATATTTCGAATTTAAGGTCATAGAGCAGGGGTGACTTTCAAAAAAAAAGTCACTCCTTTGATATCCAAAGATGTCTGCCAGTAGGTAAAATGATGAGACTGTCACTCTCAACTCCATGCTCTTGAAGCACTTTCTGGACAATGTATTTGTCCATTTCTGTTCTTTGGTCAACAAGCTTCTTATCAAATCATTCACAGGCAAAGGAAAGAACTTAATCAGTTGGACCACAATACATGTCAACTAAGACAATTCATAATGCATTTCTTTCTGTCAGCTTTTTCTCTGAGTGGGTCTTCCCATTCTCTTGAGAGAATTCCTTAATACTAATACTGCCTTAATACTAAAAGTAGCAAACTTCTTGATATTCGAAAACTTTGTTATGCTTGATTATGTCACAAAACATCCTGAAAAGAGTAGCTGGAGCCATGGCGCACCAGTAGGGTGTTTGCCTTGTACGCACTGACCTACAACGGATCTTAGTTTGATTCCTCTGGTGTCCCATAAGGTCCCCCAAGCCAGGAGCAATTTCTGAGCGCATAGCCAGGAGTAACTCGAACATCACCGGGTGTGACATAAAAACAAAAACGAAAAAAAACTTCCTGAAAATACAATGACTTAAAACCTGGCTCTGAGAAAATTCGTAAACAAGATTTTTTTTTAAAGATTGCTGGCTACGCCTTTGACACAAGGGCATCCTCATGTAAAAAGCAATAACAAGTCATAACAATGTGATGGTTACAACTCAGGAAATCAACATGGGTGTCCAATCATGCTTTTGTTTTATTGGGGCACAATAAACAAAGTTGCTCTGTATCCCTTAGGTGAGGGTTTTGCTCGGTATGAAAAATTCTCAACACTTGAAAGTACCTGTGATCACTGACATTCTAAAACGGACTCAAAAATCATAGCATTCTTTTAAATAATTTTAGCATGGACATTAATCAAGTAAACCAGGGTTGGGCAGCACAGAAAAAATAATAGTAGTGTCATCTAGTTGTATATTGGAAGGAAAATGACAAAGCTCTGCATTCCTTCTACATTAGACTGTTAGAAGAAATGTCAGCCAGTCTGATGTGTATATATTATTTATTAAAGGCACTGTTTCCATTTTCTTCTGTGGGCTGCAATCACAAACTAGCTCAAAAAATTTCCAGAGAATAAAATACTGTCAAATGTCTACAGTTTCTGTAGTTTCTTGGCTTTTCAATGTCATAAGTGAAAACACAGAAATGTCTTGTGCTGGAGTTAGCACAGTGGGTAAAGTACTTGCAGTAGACTGTATGCAGCCAACCCAGTTTAGGTCCCCTAGCATCTCATATCTTCTCCCAAACCTGCCAGAAGTAACTTTTGAGCTCACAGCCAGAAGTAACCCCTGAATGTTGCCAGGTATGCCTGCCCCCCCAAAAGTATGAGGCCACAATGTCACTCCTGAATCCCAGATTCATCAGGACAGCATATCACACATGAGCTCATCTATAACTACTTCTCATCCTCACTTTTTCCACTCTCTGTTCCTCTTTCCTGATAAGTGACAATGATGAGATGCTCTTCTTCAGTCTATACAAGTCATTCTGCCACTGCCCACACTGTCTGTTATTTGTCAGGGTGTGCTAAGGTGTCTCTTTCCAATCTCAAGGAAACTTCCAACTGGTTTTATGAATTTCTGTGTGTGTGTGTGTGTGTGTGTGTGTGTGTGTGTGTTTAGAACTAGATTCTACCTCTAAAAAAGCCACTGAGAAAGCTAGCCAGTACCATAGTAATCAAAGGCAGGACTATATTCTGAGGAAAGAAAGAATTCTGGGTAACCTTGTTACTCATGGGCTCTCAAGATTAGTCAGATAACTACTTTATAAATAGTCCTTTAGGGGGCCAGAGCGATAGCACAGCAATAAGGCCTTGCATGCGGCCATCACAGGACAGACCCCGGTTCAATTTCAAGCAGTCCATATGGTCCCGAGCCTGTAAGGAGCAACTTCTGAGCACAAAACCAGGAGTAACAACCCCTGAGTGTTGTCGGGTGTGACCCCCCCCTAAAAAAAAAGAAAAGAAAAGAAAAGAAAAAAAAGAAATTGTCTTTTAGCTTATTTAAAAACTAGAACTTTGATAGTTAGAGGCTAGGATTAGGAGAACTATCTAGAAGTATGTCATGATACACAATTTTTGGCCACATATATGTCACCTCACTATATATACATTTTGATTCTCTCCAAATAATTTCTCAAGGTGCTTGCCTAGTCCCATGGGCAAGAGTTTAGAGTCAAGCAAGATGCTGTGCTATGTTGCTAAATTAATTTGAGGGTATTTCCCAGTTGAATCCCTTTCCGTGATTGCTCACTCTTGCAGTATTAACACTAGTCAAGAAAGTATTCCACAAGAAACTAGGCTTTAACTGAGCTTTAAGCACACAATTTGAAACATGCATGTTCACGATTTTTTTAATGTTCACAATATTTATAGTTGATTATTCATTGTTTTAAATTGCTTTATCCACAATCATTTGGAGACATCCATCTCCTTCCTTAAGCACTATTTCAAAAAATAATCCCACCAATCTACTCAATAATAAGAATAGAATAGCCCTCTAATAGTTTCTTCACCCTTGATTTTTAATACATTATTTCAATTTTCTCTTGAAATTCTCTTTCAAATCTATTCTGTCTCTTATTTTTCCTACTTTCACCACTGCTTCCCTAAATATTTCATTGACTAATTATTACATCTACTCTTTCATAATTCCCTTTTACATTCTCCCAATTTGCTGTCTTAAATTTTCTGAAAATAATTTTCTGTAACAGGCTTTGCACATTTGTTATCTCTAGCATTATAATCATGCACAACACCTGAAACATGAGTTATTATATAAGAATTCTAAGTATAAGTAGTAAATAAATAAATAGTAAATGAATAATTAGTAAATAAAATAAATAGTAAATAAACTTTACTTTTCATAATGACATTTTAAACATAAATTTGCTAACTTACAAATTATAGTTTAGTAAATAAGGTCTTTACATGAAAACTTTTAGCTGATATAGTTACTTCCATAAATTAATCTGTGCTTATTGGCTTTGTTAAATAAGTTCTCCACTCTCTAGTGTTCTATTACCCTAGAAACTCAAAAACTTTCAATTTAATCATAATATTCCAGGTACTAAACTTGATACTTAAAGGAAAGTTCAGGTGTAAAGACTTAACTAAGAGGTCCATTCTGCTCTGGCAAGAAGATAAAATAACTGGAAACAGAGAGATAGTTCTGGAATGGTATTTGCATTGTGCAACAAAACAATTTTTAGCCCTGGTACCACATACAGTCCCCTGAACACCTACAGCAATGATAACTGATTTAGGAATAAGCCCTATGCCAGGTATTGCCTAAAGTTGGAATGAATCATTGCTGAAGCTAAGGTATAATGAGGAAGATGAGATAGAGTATCACATACCATTACCACCACTGTACTTATTGGAATTATTAAGAATTTCTTTGGACAGAGAGATTGAAGGAGACGGAACAGATCCTCAAGTTCTGGCACAAACTGCTGTGAACTCAGGAGTGCATTAAGGCATAGATTAGTAAAAGGATCAATTTCATATTACTCAAGGATCTCCAGAGAAACAAACCCAATTAGATATCGGGAGAGAAATAGAGAGAATTAGTAAATTTATTAAAAGAAATCGACTTAAGGATATTAGCAGAGGAGCCCCTGATTCTTCAATTTGGAAGTTAATAAGCCAGAAAAAAATGGTGCTGTAATTTGAAGGTCTGAGAGCCAACATAGACCAGTGGATGGTTGATTTCAGTTTGAGTCTGAAGGTCTAATAGAAAGGGAGGTCAAGAACTCAAGATCAGTGTAGGCTCAAATATTTGGGAAACAATTTTATTCTTTCTATCCCTCTTCATCCTATGTAGACCCAATACATTGGGAAAAAAAAGCCCACCTATATTGAAATTTGCATAATCCACCAATTCAAAACATAATTTCAGAAACACATTCTCAGATACATTCAGAAATCTCATTGAGTCATGTATCAGGGCATTTTAAAGCTCAATCAAGTTGACACATAAATTGACCACCACACAATACTTTATTCATGGAAATATGCAGATTTCTCTAAGCAGCTCTGTAAAATACAAAACTGGACAAGTGAAATCTAAAGTAGAAGAGCAGAGACTGACAAGGACTCAATATTGAGAAGTTTTCACTTGATAGCCTTAGTGAGACCTATGAAAAATTGCCTTCAGGGAAATCTCAGCAATGGAAGAAAACTTGAGAATTCTACCTGCAGACATCCAATTCATTAAAGATATATACCACTACGTTCTGGATAAAAAAAGGAAGTGCTGGAGTTGGAGCAATAGTGCAGTGGTAGGGCAATTTGCCTTGCATGTGGCTGACCCAGGACTGACCTCAGTTCTATCCTGTGGCTTTCCATATGGTCCCCCAAACCAGAAGAGATTTCTGAGAGCATAGCCAGGAGTAACCAACCACATCTGAGCATCATTGGGTAAGACCCCCCCAAAAACAAACAAACAAAAAGGAAGTGCTATCTTTACTACTAGGTGCAAGCTGTAAATATGGAATATTCGCCTGGTAGATTGAGAACAATACAATCATTCTATATAGCTTAAAGGTAAGAGAGTCATTTGGCATATTTTTTTTCATTTTTCTTTATTTTACTTTGCCTGCCACCTATCCATATAGGAGACCAAGGGTAAAGATTTCTGGTGGGTGGTCACAAGCACACTATAGGAAGAGCCCCATCTTTGGCAGCAAAGAGGTAGTATCACTGATCCCTACTACATTCTAAAGATAGCATTCAATATTCAGCCTTCCCTTTGGCTTTGCAATAGAAGGGACAAGAATAGGTGGTTCAAAAGGCTGAGCACTTACCACTGCTGGCCTCCCACCTGGTCAACCACTTCCACCTTCTCCCACTGCCAAGGAAAACCTCACCTCAGTCCAGATATCACTATTATATGAAGAATGGACACTGTACACTGAGAATATAAAGAAAGAACACATTGAAATGAGAAGACAGCAGTCAACATCCCCTCCAGCCTACTCCTAGAAGAAATAACCTCTCAAAACATCCTATGAACACAATTACATCCCCGTAGTTTCATAATGACTGATGCTCTGTCCAGATTTGCAGAGAGACCCTCTCCTAGCTTCACACAGGAAAGGCTACATAGGATACTAGTTGTTGAATCTACCAGCATCAGACCCTTCCTCTGGTGGGAAAGATGTAGAGGGACATCTACATCTACTAGGCTGGGCCTACATCTTTACAGGGCAAGGCTGAGAACCAAAAATGAGCCTGCAAAACCCCTGCCTGCCTTTTTGGACACAGGGAGCTGCTGTAATTGTAAATCAACATACCAACCAGTACAGAACTTATCCAGAATGGGAAGGAGAGTGGGCTGGCTGTCTAATGGCTAAGGTACAGTTCAATGAAAGAGACTATAGATGAGGAAGACCCTATAGATGAGGTCCTAAACTCAGCATTTAATATCTTAGCAATGGAATTCAAGGAATCACTGGCCAAGGAAATTAAGAAATCCATAGACAAAAAATTCAACCAACTCTATCAGAAGATGAGAGAATCTATACAAATGAAACTAAAAGAGGTAAAAATGCTATCAAACTATAATAACCAAATTACACATATAGAGAATCTCATGGATGAACTTGAAGACAAAGTAAAAACCAATATAAAGAAGAAAGACAATAAAGAAACAAGAAAAAAACATTGGAAGAAAATGTAATATACTTAATGAACAAAGACAAAATAAATAATCTACAACTTATAGGAATACCAAAAGGGGAGGAAAAAGAGAAAGAGGAAGAACAAATGGTGAAGAAATAGTAGCAGAGAAATTTCCCACTCTGTAAAGAGGCTGCTGTACAAATCCAGGAGGAAATAAGAGTACCAAACAAAGTAGATGCTAACAGAACATCAGGACATATAGTAATCGAAACGGAAAAAAAAAAAAGGGGGGGGGAGAGATATATGAACTCTTTAAAGCTATAAGGGAGAAAAAAACCTCAAGTACAAATGAAGGTATATAAGAATTAAACAGAATCTCCCATTTAAAACAATACAGGCAAGAAGAGAGTGGAATGACAAATTTTAACTACTGAATGAAAGAAACCTCCAACCTAGAGTTCACTACTCAGCAAAACTCTCATTACTTGGGAGGGATGGTTAAAAACATTCTCAGACAAAAAAGAACTCACAATATTTGAACTAACCAAACCAACTGTAACTGAACTATTTATAGATCACACAAAAAACACCCAATTGTAACAACAATAACCCTACACAATATAATTTTCCTAAATGTCAATGGACTAAACATTCCCATTAAAAGGCAGAAAGTAGGGTAGGATCAGAAAACAAAATCGAAATATCAGCTGTCTGCAGAAAAACACTTAAAAGCTCAGGATGGATACAGGCTAAGAGTAAAATAATGAAAATAAATTATACATGCCACTGAAAAACAAAAAAAGCTGGGACAGTCATATTTATTTCAGACCAAATTGCATTCAACTTAAAGTACTCAGAGACAAAGTTGGACACAACCAATATATCAGGGGAACATTTGACCCAGAAGTACTAATTCTGATCAACATTTATGTACAAAATGTAGAGCCAGCAAAACATAGAAGGCTTTTGCTTGCAAACTTAGAGAAACATGGACAGAAATTAAATAGTAGTGGGAGATTTCAACACACCATTATTGCCACTTAACAGATTCAGTAGGCCAAGCAGTAGTAAAGACATAAGAACAGTAAATGAGAATCTAGAAGAACTAGGACTAATACACTTATACAGGGCTCTCCATCTTCAGAAAGTAGAATATACAGTCATGTAAAGAGCACCCCCCTTCACCGGTGCAACATTCCCACCACCAATTTCCCAGATCTCCCTCCTCCCCACCCTCCTACACCTGTACTCGAGACAGGCTTTCTACTTCCCTCATTCATTCACATTGTTATGATAGTTTTCAGTGTAGTAATCTCTGCAACTGCACTCATCACTCTATGTGATGAGCTGCATGTCCTGAGCTGCACCTACCAGCCCTCATCTCTCTTGTCTCTGAGATACTGTTAAAAATGTCCTTCATTTTTCTTAAAGCCCATAGATGAGTGAAACCATTCTGCGTCTTTCTCTCTCCCTCTGACTTACTTCACTCAGCATAATAGATTCCATGTACATCCATGTATAGGAAAATTTCATGACTTCATCTCTCCTGATGGCTGCATAGTATTCCATTGTGTATATGTACCACAGTTTCTTCAGCCACTCATCTGTTGAAGGGCATCTTGGTTGTTTCCAGAGTCTGGCTATTGTAAATAGCGCTGCAATGAATATAGGAGTAAGGAATGGATTTTTGTATTGTATTTTTGTGTTTCTTGGGTATATTCCTAGGAGTGGTATAGCTGGATCGTATGGAAGCTCAATTTCTAGTTTGTGAAGGAATCTCCATATCGCTTTCCATAAAGGTTGTACTAGACGGCATTCCCACCAGCAGTGAAAAAGAGTTCCTTTCTCTCCACATCCCCGCCAGCACTGCTTGTTTCCTTTTTTGTGATGTGTGCCAATCTCAGTGGTGTGAGGTGGTACCTCATAGTAGTTTTGATTTGCATCTCCCTGACGATTAGTGATGTTGAACATCTTTTCATGTGCCTTTTGGCCATTTGCCTTTCTTCTTTTTCAAAGTGTCTGTTCATTTCTTCTCCCCATTTTTTTGATGGGGTTAGTTGTTTTTTTCTTGTATAGTTCTGTCAGTACCTTGTAAATTTTGGATATTAGCCCTTCATCTGATGAGTATTGGGTGAATAATTTCTCCCACTCAGTAGGTGGCCTTTGTATTCTGGGCACTATTTCCTTTGAGATGCAGAAGCTTGTCAGCTTAATATAGCTTAATATAGCTCTTTACATGACTGTAATCATACAACTATAATCATGTTTGTAATCACGGTGTTTAAATACAGATAAAGAAAAAAAAAGAAAGGAAAGAAAGAAAGAGAGAGAGAGAAAGAAAGAAAGAAAGAAAGAAAGAAAGAAAGAAAGAAAGAAAGAAAGAAAGAAAAAGAAAGAAAGAAAGAAAGAGAAAGAAAAGAAAGAAAGAAGAAAGAAAGAAAGAGAGAAAGAAAGAAAGAAAGAGAGAAAGAAAGAAAGAGAAAGAAAGAAAGAAAGAAAGAAAGAAAGAAAGAAAGAAAAAGAAAGAAAGAAAAAGAAAGAAAGAAAGGAAAGAAAGAAAGGAGAAAGAAAGAAAGGAAAAAAGAAAGAAAGAAGAAAGAAAGAAAGAAAGAAAGAAAGAAAGTAAGAAAGAAAGGAAGGAAGGAAGGAAGGAAGGAAGAAAGAAGAAAGAAAGAAAGAAAGGAAGGAAGGAAGGAAGGAAGGAAGGAGGGAAGAAGGGAGGAAGGAAGGAAGGAAGAAAGAGAGAGAAAGAAAGAGGAAAGAAAGAAAGAAAGAGAAAGAAAGAAAAGAAAGAAAGAGAGAGAAAGAGAAAGAGAGAGAAAGAAAAAGAAAGATAGAAAGAAAGAAAGAGAAAGAAAGAAAGAAAAGAAGGAGAAAGAAAGAGAGAGAAAGAAAAAGATAGAAAGAAAGAAAGATAGAAAGAAAGAAAGAAAGTAAGAAAGAAAGAAAGGAAAGAAAAGAAAGAAAGAAAGGAAAGAAAGAAAGAAGGAAGGAAGGAAGGAAGGAAGGAAGGAAGGAAGGAAGGAAGGAAGGAAGGAAGGAAGGAAGGAAAGAAAAACTTCCTTTATTATGCCCTGCCCCTGGGACAAATGAAACCATTTTTGTGCGGCTCATCCCCTTGTAATCATGGAATGGAGATGTTCACCTTCTTACTAACAAAAGTAAAAATAATTCAGGGAAATGACTTGAAGGACAAGCTCATGTTTTGTATATGGGAGACCTGGGCTTGATCCTTGGTACCATATGATCCACCAAGTACCACCAGGAGTCATTTCTCAAGCATCTTCAGCCCCCCAAAAAGGGAAAAGTGCACATAAAGAACAGGATTTGTGGCTCTGGAAATATGCTGAGTATCCATTCCTGGCACTCAGAAGAAAAAAAAAAAAACCCAGAAAAGGAAAACAGATTTGCTTTCGTTATTCATGACCCTTTGCATGGCTACGCGTCATATAATTAAATGTTTGCACAATTTTTATTACTAATAAAAGCAGAAGGTAGAGGAAAAAAAAAGTAGAATATACATTCTTTTCAAATGAACAATGTACCTTCTCTAAGAAAGAACATGCCTTGAGATACAAGTATAACTTAAATAAAGTCACAAATATAAGAATTATATCAAGCACCCTATTCAACCACAATGCAACAGAGATCAAGATTGACTGTAAAAAGATTATGTGAAAAAAATTTAACACCTGGAGACTAAACAACATACTGCTCAACCCTCAACAATAGCTGAATCAAGTAGAAAATCAAGGAAGAAATAAAAAGATTCCTTGAGACTAATGCCAATGAAGAAACAAATTACCAAAATTTATGGGACAAAGAAAAAGCAGTAATAATGGGGAAACTCATTGCAATACAGGCCTACATTAGAAAAAAGGAAAATGATAAAATCAACAACTTCTAGGGACATCTTAAGTATCTGAAAAACCAGCAGCAAAGGGAACCAAACTGAAGTAAAAATAATAATAAAAATAAAAAAGAGCAGAAATAAACAACATAAAAACAATAAAACAATACAAAGAATCAATGAGACCAGGAGCTGGTTTATGAATGAATATACAAGATCAAAAACCACTGGCAACACTTGCAAAGGAAAAAAGGGAAAACACTCAAATAAATCAGATCACAAATGAAAGGGGGGATATTACAACAGAACCTCAAGAAATGCAATACATCATGGGGGTTATTATGAACAATTAATTGTACTCAGTTAAGTTAGAGAAGAAATGTAGAAGAAATGGACAGATTACTAAAAAAATATAATCTCCCAAGAATTAATAAAAAGGAAGTAGAAAGCCTAAATAGTTCAACCACAAGTAAGGACATTAGCTTGGGACCCCATCCAGGAGGGACCCCCCCTGGTTGGGGAAAGCCTTCCCCTCTTCTGCCCCAGCCTCCAGGCCTCCTGGGGTGGCAGCCCAGGCAGCCAGACAAGGTGGGTGTCGGGGGGAGGTCCCTCCTGGATGGGGTCCCAAGCTTTCCCCGCCCTTCCCACAGCCCAAGGGTGGGAAGGGTACAGGGTGTAGGGCGGGCAGATTCTGGCTTCCGGCTCTCTATCCATCCTCTCTTGAGCTGGAGGCTAGCTCTAGCCACATGGGGTTTGGGACAACCCCATGTGGAAGGCCTTCTCCCTAACTTGTGTGTGCTGGAAGCCTTGATAGGCCCCCAGCCTTCCCCTCTTCTGCCCCCGGCCTCCTGGGGTGGCAGCCCAGGAGGCCAGAAATGGTGGGTCTTAACTTGGGGTGTGCTGAGATTTGCTCGGTTGTGCTAAGTTTGTCACTGGCAATTTCTGACTAGTCCACATATGAAAAACCACGTGGGGGTTAGTGCCCCCGCATGCACTGCATGTATTAAGATTATCCCTTATCTTTACGTTTGTTTTAAGTATCCAGAATGTCCATTTTGTATTCTTCCCTTTCCCACACCCCTACCAAGCTCATTTTTACTCCTTAACCCTCTCACCCCTCCCAAACATCACTAACCCACATTACTCTTTTTACTTTTAGTACTACCGCACAATCCTCATCACAGACCAAAGCCATGCATTGTGTGTGACAACCCCAAACTGTTTCAAAAGACATAAAATGGACATGTATTTCTTTTGAATATTTTGTGGTTTTTTTCGGACAGCTAGAAGTCTTACTAAATATTCTCTTATACAGTGACGATTCTAACCACTTTTTATCTTCTCTTTATGAGCTGTTCAACAAGAGCTTAAAACTTTCAGTTGAAAGAGTCCCCAGTTTAATGCTTATGATTGAACCATGCCATGGGGATTGTTGAACTTGTTCTTATGGCCTCCATATGCACCAATAACGCCACGTGGCATTGCTCATTTTTAGCATAGGCACATTAAAATGGGAAAATACTATACATATAAATAAGATCCTATCTAATAGAGATTGGAACACACAAATCTTGTAGTGCAAAGGGACATTACACCCTGAACATTGACATAGCGACCTGGCACAGGCCTCAGAAGCAAGGGCATTTTCCATTCACCCCTGAACCAGGGAAGCCATCCACGAAACATCCAGGTTTGTCTATAACATCACCTGGAAGCAATCCTCTACCAAGGAAGAGCCTACCACTGCTCAGATATCGACCTGCTCAATAGAGACTTTCCTTAACTCTGAGAAGACTTAACAACAACAACGACCTGTTTACAGGACAGGGCTCTCTGCATTGCCCTTTAATGGTGAGGTGAAACGAGAGGATGCTTCACATCCTGACTTCAATGTAGGATATGCAGATTCCAGGATATTTAATACAGAAACATGATACCAACAACAGAGACTGTGTGAAAAATAAAAGTGTGTTGGCACTACAGACAATGTCTTGGATTGGACAATCTAGCTTGCCTGGAGCCTAGAGTTGGTCTTATGCCAGGAAACTTCAGGGGTCGGGTCTCTTTGTATTTAGGCCAAGGTTATTCCTTTCCATTCCCATCATATTTTGCTGGGCCTATGCAAACAACAATTGCCACTCTAACACCGTTTTTACTGTGCTCCTTTGACTCTAATCCTTAAAAAAAAAACCCACTTAAAATTTGAGGTTAACTTAAGCTAATATACAAGTACATGGAAATGTAAAAAATACTATGCTTGTAATGTTTAAGGAGTTACATAAGTTTGATGGCTTTAGATTGCCTTGTGAGCTGTTAAGAAATATTATAATGTGTTACAATCTGGGGACTTGAGGAACAAAATAATTGTTCATGGATTCTGTTCTATTTATCTTAATGTTCTTTGACTGAAAGTTCAAAGTTAAGATATCAGCAAGGGGACCTCTTCTGAGAATTATGTTATGGGTGATTGTCCTTCCACTGTAACTTTACCTTGTCCTCTTTCTTTGCATCTTTGTTCTTATAATTAAAAAAATATATAAGGAAAGTAAGGACATTAAAATAGTAATTAAGAAACTCCTCAAGAATAAAACTCCCTGACCAGATGGTTTTACATGTGAATTCTATAAACATTTAGTGAATAATTACTACCATTGATCCTTTGACTCTTCCAAAACACCAAAAAAAAAAAAAAAAACAACCCAGAAATCCTTTCTAAATACTTTTGTGAAGCTAATATCATGCTTATTTTCAAAGCAGCCAAAGCTACCACCAAGAAAAAAAATTAATCTCACTAATGAACAGGGATGAAAAAATTCTCAACAAAATCTTAGCAAACTGAATCCAACAACATCAAAAATATTATACATCTTGACCAAGTGAGTTTTATCCCAGGTATTCAAGGATGCTTCAACATATGCAAATCATTCATACATCAACAAAAAGAAAGACAAAAGCCTATGATCATATCAATTGACGCAGATGAAAGGTCCGGCAGTCCAGATAACACTCTGACGTGGAGAAATGAAGAGACAGTTACTCAGGCAAAAGCTCAAGTGGGGTTCTTTATTCTGGCTGGCCAGCGTACAATGCTTGTTCAACACCAAACAGAGGCAAAGGACCATGTGGCATTCTACATTCCTTCTTATATACCATAAGAAGGGGGAGGAGGAAGGAAGGGATAGTGACGACTTTCTTAAGGGCGGGACATCCACCAACGTTGGTGGGGGTGGGGTAGTGATGACTTCCCTTCTTAATCCCCACTTTTTTTTAGTAAGGCTTCTAATCCTAGAAGCCAGTGTGATAGGGGGCCTCCATCTCCTGATATTCCTGGTCAGAATTTCCTGCGTGAGCTAATTCTTGGTATTGTTGGCATAATACCATGAGCTTGACTTACCCAACCTGAGCTCGAATGAATGTAGTGAGGCGATTGATTATGCATGGCCCAATGGCTACCAGAAGAGGCCCAAAAGGGGTCCCAGTAGAAGTATTAGATAGAGGAGAATCCCACCCCCAAAGACCATAAGGAACCGTCTAATAGCTTCTTTCTACTTTTGGCCAGCTCCTCTTGATTGTGTCTGATTCTGTCCCACACTGTTCCTGATTTGTTAGTATAAAAACAACATTCTTCTTGCAAGGCCATGCAAAGCCCTCCTTTCTCTGCCAAGACTAAATCTAACCCTCGCCTATTTTGTAATACCACTTCAGCTATGGAGTCGAGCTGGTCCTGCAGATCACTAATAGATTTATATACTGTCTCCACATCTGAAATTAAGTTTTGCGAGAGTTTGTCATACCTGTCTATTGATATTGCTAGCCCTGCTCCCCCAGTCGCTAATCCACCTGCTACCCCAAGTCCTACCAATAGGGGCAGGAGCACCATGGCTCGTAGAGACAAACGAGTGCCGTCTAAGAGATCTATGCTAGGCAGAGGGATGGGCCCTGTCCCCGGGATGATGTCAATATTGGGAAGTACTAATGCTGGGGCACAAATTCCAGTCCAGTTTTGGGGTAAAAGAGAGTAAGCCAAATTTTCCCCACATATCCATACCCGTCCCGGAGGTAAGCACCCTGAAATGGGAGGGGCAGGTAGGACTTCTGAGCACTGAGCGGCTCCTACCTGACCCAGGTCTACAGATTCAGTGCCATTATGTGAATAGCAAACAGAAGATTCAAAGCTAAGAGGGAGTACCTTAAAAGGTTTGACTTAAGTACAACTAAAAGAAGCAAAGGTTAGATTACCTAGTCGGACAGGAACAGCCAGAGGTCAATTTTCCCCCTTTTTCATACAAAGCCAACAATCAGCAGCTAAAGAAGGGTTAGAGAAATTAAGAAGTTTGTGAGTTTCTTCTAGGATGTTCTGAGTATTCGGATATAACTTCTCAGCAGGCATCCGGGGTCAGAGGGAGGGATGCCGGGGCCACTTAGGCATTAAGGTCTCCACCTCCTTTGTAGCCCAGTCTATGGCCTCCTACTCTCTTTGCTGGTCTGTTGCCCCCCATCTGAGATGTGAACGGGCACCTTTAGGGGCCAATAGACCAAGTCTCCCACTTAGGCCATGCAACTCGCGGCTCTATAGGGGGATTTATGGCTATTAACCATTCATTCCCCTCCTATACTCCCCCTGTAAGTCTCGGTGAGCTTGGCCACCAGATGTGCCTTGTTATTTTTGGTAAACTCTCGATACTCCCTATAGCACCGGGAGTGAACTTGATTAAGCTCCACACATCCAGCAGGGCATTTCCCCCCCAAAGAGGGAGGCAAAGGCTGAGGTTTTGCTTTACACACCCATTCCGGCTCCCCCCCCCCACACACACACATGGGAAGTAGGGGACTGGAGGTAAGCAGTTCTAGTTCCACAGTCTACTGATCGAGTGTACAGAAGCCTACTGTTGAGTTGATAGCCCCCCCTGCAGTCACAGTGGTTTCCATATAGTCTTTTTACCAGTTCATTCGGGTGTATGGCTTGATCGAGTCATCCCTCAGCAAGTGCCAGGAGGACCATTGTCAGAGTCAGTGATCGCATCAGTGCCCGCTGGACCAAAATCTTAAGGGGATTCTCAGTGCGCTCCACTTTCCACTCATCATGGTTGAGATCAGCAGGGGCAGGTTTTAGATGGGAGGCGTGAACTCAGGAAGCAATGCCATCCACCTTAACAGCAGTCTGGGTTATCAGAAGGATGACATAATGTCTTTTCCACCTAGGCTCTAGTGTCTGCAAGTGGTGCCATCTCACCAGGACCTGGTCTCCTGGCTTGAAGGGCTGAGGCACCGTCAGTTCTCTGGGTTCATATGCCAGTCTGAGTCCCTTCCAGATTTGGCTTCATAGGGCAATGATGGCGGCCAGCCGAACTGCTAGGGGAGTGTGTTGCATAAAATAATTAACGATGGGGCTGGATGGCGGTGGATGGAGGCCTTTGTGCTTGGCCCCCAGCCACGTGGCTTCATTCCCATCCAGCTGGCGGATTCCAGGCCCAGGTAATCGGCGTAATCAAGACTCACTCACAGGCAGGCTTCAGGAAGCATTAACTTTATTCATACCCTATTCACCACATGTGTGTGGCCTATCTCATAACCTTTTAAGCACTAGTTATTCTTGGCCCTGCATCTAAACTCCTTTCAGCCATCTTCCTCAGAGCGCCCAGCAGCGCAGAAAGGGCCAAGAGCCAAAAAGCCAAAAAGCCAAAAGGGCTGAATTTCCTTGGTCCCAGCCTTATCTAACATTTCCCAGACCCCTCCTAGGAATGGGAGGGTCTAGCAGGTAAGGTTACACCTATTATCCGGTTCCCAAGGCCCCTCCCAGAAAAGGGTGGGTCTAGGGTCTTAAATAGGTACACCCACATTTCCTCCTTTTCTTAATATTTTTATGCACCAATGTAATAGAGTGAAAATTAATATACCAGCCCTTTTCAAAAACATATTTTTGCAAAATATACTTTACACCTGTAACCTAAAACTGTATTAATGCTTTTTTACCAAGCACTATTTTGGAACTTTTATGTTCCTATACTTTTAAACTATATTGGGGGAACTTCATGTTCCTATACCTTTCCTATACACAAGTACTTTAGCATACATGCATAACATACATTTTAAAAACAGGCTAAGTACATTAAAATACACAGTAAAACATTTTGCAATTGAAAATATTAACTTTGAAAGACAACAAAACACATTTAAATTATAAAGAAAATGACTAAGACAAAGATGCAGGTGGTTAGAAATTAGATGTTTAAACTGTATTACCTCCCTTTTATTTTTAATTTTTTAACCACTAACTCACTAAAAGTTATCCCATCACCAACTATGAGTGAAATATATGACTATCTGCTTAGTTCCTATACTTAAAATGATTAATTTGTCCCACGCTGATCTCACCACGTGGCTTCTGTAAACTTTTAAAGTTCAGATGCTGGTTTGTTCCACGCTGATTTCACCACGTGGCTTCCTTTCATAGTTCCAGGCTCCGCTGCCGGTTTGTGATCTGGAGCGTGGATTTCAGGTTTTTCGCTTTTCCGGGCAAAGCTGAGCCCAGCCGAGCCGAGCCGCTTGGAGCTTTTCGCCGCTTTTTTCCTCCGGGCGCACTTTGGATGTTCAGAGTTCCAAGTGATTTAAACTAAAAGTTCAGTTCGAAATTTCCAAAGTTGAAATCCAAATTCAAGCCGCAGGTTATTTTCAGAAAATCAGTCCATTTTTAATAGTCTTTTTTTCCTCCTTTTCCAATTTAGACTTTTAATAAGTATTTGAAGAGGCCCAGGTTTTTGTTTCTTGTAACAAAGTTTCAGTTTTGGGCCTGGGCCTGGGCTGGAGGTGATGCAAGCTTTCACCTCTCTTGTTTCAATGGCCTTTGAACCCCCAGATGGGGTGTTGGCCATTTTTGAACATTGTTGCACGTGGCCCAGGGTTTTGGGCTCAGTGCACCCGAAAAGAGCCAAAATGAAACAGAAGAGCAGAAATCTCACCATTTTCGCTGTTTTGTTGGGTCCAGGATTTAGGTCAAAGTTCGGAGCGCCAGATGTAGCATGAAATAATTAACGATGGGGCTGGATGGCGATGGATGGAGGCCTTTGTGCTTAGGCCCCAGCCACGTGGCTTCATCCCCATCCAGCTGGCGAAATCCAGGCCCAGGTAATCGGCATAATCAAGACTCACTCACAGGCAGGCTTTAGGAAGAATCATCTTTATTCAGGCACTATTCACCACATGTGTGTGGCCTATCTCATAACCTTTTAAGCACTAGTTATTCTTGGCCCTGCATCTAAACTCCTTTCAGCCATCTTCCCTTTGGGCTCCATGCTGGTCAAAGACCAGAACACAGAAACCCAAAAGCCAGAGCGCCCAGCAGCGCAGAATGGGCAAAGAGCCAAAAGGGCAAAAAGCCAAAAAGGGGCCGAATTCCCTTGGTCCACGCCTTATCTAACATTTCCCCGACCCCTCCCAGGAATGGGAGGGTCTAGCAGGTAAGGTTACACCTACTATCCGGTTCCCAAGACCCCTCCCAGAAAAGGGTGGGTCTAGGGTCTTAAATAGGTACACCCACATTTCCTCCTTTTCTTAATATTTTTATGCACCAACGTAATAGAGTGAAAATTAATATACCAGCCCTTTTCAAAAACATATTTTTGCAAAATATACTTTACACCTGTAACCTAAAATTCTATCTGAACTTTAAAAGTTTACAGAAGCCACGTGGTGAGATCAGCGTGGGTCAAATTAATCTAAACTATGGTTTTAGGTGTAGAAAATTAGTGGGTAGTAATATTTTACTCATAGTTGGTAATGTAATAAGTTTTAGTTAGTTAGTGGTTAAAAAATTAAAAATAAAAGGGTGGGTCTAGGGTCTTAAATAGGTACACTCACAGAGTGGAAGGGGCAGAGAAAACATCATAAGGCTCAGAAAGCATTCACACTGGGGGAGGGGGAGCACCATATGGTTGCTGCTGTAGGAAGAGCAGGACTGTCTACTTTTGTTCTGGTCCTATGAGCTGACTCAGCTGGATCTTCAGGGCTTTCTTCTTGTTCAGGCTGTGAATTTCACCACATGAAGATAAGGAGGTTTCTGCATTCTTTTCTTTAATCCTGCAACTTAAAAGGGCTGTTGGGGTAGAGAGAAAACAATAGAGCCCTAAACTTCAGTTGCCTTTTTTGCACTGGGTTAGACAGAGATGAAGAAATTTCATATTTAGTAATAATATTCTTACTTTTAACATTACTAAGGGAAGCATAATTTTTGCTTCTTTCTTTATACTACCCATCTTTGTTAAATGTTAGGGTTGGTTTATTTTTGCTACCTGCTTCAACCTCTGGGATAGATAGGCATAATGTTATCTTTAATAGTTAACTTGGCTTATTAATTTCTGTGGCCTTTCTTTTCCCCTTATTTTCCTCATAGCTTTTTCTAATGACCATTTTGCTCCATGTTTTTCCTAGAGATTTCATCACCCTAGAAGTCATTAAAGGGAACGTGGTCAAAGATCAATTTTCTGTAGCTACTTCAGGCTGGCAAGGGACTGCAGTCTCAATCTCTAGATAGGGTGAAATCTCATATTTCCTTAAAGGAGCAGTTAACTGGTTCACTTTTGTAGTCTTAACACCTGAAAAGGATCAGATCAATTAGACAGGGGAATATTACTTAACCCAATCAGGCCTTGGAGCAGTAAATAGTATAACTTGAATGGCACAGCTGTCCTTATTATCTGTAATGATAACACATATTAAACAACAGAAAACAAAGCAATATAGCATTATCAATAAACACAGCTCTGAGTTACTTTAGCCAGACTAACGTTTGCATTTACAGTTTATGATCTGGTTCAGTACAACTAGTAAGAACATTTTCACAGAAGTTACTTCAAAAAAGTGGGTTTTAAGTTAGGCCCACTAGGATTTTAATTAGCTACAAGAATAGTTGTTCTCTCCACCTATACCTTGTACCTTACCAGGTATTTGAATAACTTGGCTTTTTCCTTTGCACATATAAAGCACTGTTGGAGAAATCTCCATCTAGGGCACCCCTTTTACTTACAGAGCTTTTCTGAGGATAGGTGTAGACACAGCAGTTTTATCACATCACAGTCACTCAGGTTTGGCTGATGAGTTGGTCAGTTCAGCATGAGGGTCTTGTGGCTGGCCGTGGGCATCTCACCCTCTGTAGGAATTTTCAGAGGTGATCTGTCTGTTCCACTCCTCTTCAGGTTTGGAAGAGACTCACCTTGAATCCTCTTTCTCTTGAGATTGAGGGTGGAGGGTGAAAGCAGGGCCAACAGGCTGTGGTCAGTTAGTGCTGCTCTAGAATCTTCTAGGAAATCTTCAATTTCCTTACTCAGGCCATTAATCTCGGTATCTTTCCAGTCCTTACAGCCAAATGCTTAAGGGTGCCTGCTTGTCACACCACCTCAACTCCAATTATTCCTCTGAAAGAGGGCTTTGGGGTTCCCTTACTAATTTTAGGATTATCTGTCTGCATGGGGATCACTCCTCATGCAGAGAGGAAAGCTATCTGCTTGTATCTTGTGCAAAGCAACATGATGCCATGCCATAAAATGATACTGAAAGGTTCTAGGAAAAGAGAAAAGGCAAATATTACTTAACCATATAGAAAATAAAATTTTACTTAGTTTTCTGGCCTCTGTTTATAGGCAGAAGGCACCAGCAATTAACATTACACAAATAAATTCTGAATACCAGCAAGAATGCTCACTACTTCTGACAATAATTAACAATTGCCAATTTTCAAAAACTTTTAAACTGAACCTCAATGACTTTTCTAAATTCTTGACTATTTTCTTTAAAACTAGTTTTTATCTTTTAGATGTTCATAAGATTTCTTATTACCCCATTTTTACCCAATAAAATGAGAACACTATAAAATGTTTTGAAATATTTAAACTCCTTTTAATATAACACATTAACTAATTTAACCAAGGTTTAATCATCAAGTTTGATTCTCAGTCCCTTTTGCACATTCTTAAACTTTCTGCATTCAACCACGACTGATCAGCACGGGAGCTTTGACCTGCTCCGTTTCCGACCTGGGCCGGTTCGCCCCTCCTTAGGCAACCTGGTGGTCCCCCGCTCCCACAGGGGGGTCACCATATTGATGCCAAACTTAGTGTGGACACCTGATCGGCATAGCGCACTGAAGCCCAGAACTCTTGGATTCAAGCCATCCTCCGGCCTCAGCCTCCTGAGTAGCTGGGACTACAGGCGTGCGCCACCATACCCGGCAGTGCTTGGGATCATATAGGATGCCGGAATTTTCATGCAAGGTAAATGCCCTACCTGCATGCCATTTCTCCACTTTTTAACTTTTCTTTTTAACTTCTCCACTCATTCTCTGGGAGCGGTCTTGCTGCTAAAAGCCACCACATGCACCGAACTCAGACTAGAACTTAGCATTTAGGGTCCTAGGAACAGAGCTTTAAATCGTCTGCTGCCATTTTAGAATTACTTTGTTGAATATTTTTGCACCTAGCAGGACCAGATTTTATTGATTCTTTTTTCTTTAGGTATTCACAACCTAGTATTATCAAGATTTTCACATTAAGCTACCTTAAAATCCACCACTAAATTTGGTGAGATAAATTTGACATGGAATTGAGATACTGTAACAATACCATGCATTCACAAAGTTAACAATATTGTTTTTTTAAAAAAAAAGGCCAACCACAATAATCGGCAATATCTTTTTTTCCAATTGTTCATTTTAAGAAACCTTTAAGTAAGAAATTTAAACACTCAAATTTTTTTTCCTGACTTCCAAACCATTAGCTAAATTTTTCTTTGATATGTAAAAGACCCACTGAGATTACTTTGCCTACACCCACATTTCCCAGCCAGGTGAGTTGGGGAGGACAATAGCCATTGCCCTGGGGGCTCGGTGAATTTCTTCAGGCTGGAGAGTTTAAAAAGCACCTTTTTTTTCTTCAGGTAAAAAAAAAGCAGCCAGTTAGCCCCGTTTCTTTCTGGCCTTAACACATGGCAGGAAAGTTGGGTGATTGCAAAGTCCAGAAATTCTCCAGGGAAAATTTATCCCTGATGGCTATTGAGAAATCTGGAGTTAACAATCTCCATCACCCTCCGCCATGTCCCTAGAATAACAAAGCTGGTTTAACACACAATTTTTCTGGCCTAAGGAGAGGTAGCATTTTTTTTTCTTAGAGTTTCCCTCCACGTTTAAATCAGACAAAGAAAACACGGAACACAGAACCACAAACAAAGATCTCCAATTAAAAGAAATAAGGTTCGCCATGGCAGCCCGGGAACGTCTTCCCACTGCGACAAAATCGAGCTCCTGGGGCGTCTCCAGGATCGTGACCTATAGTTTTTGAACCTGTCAGTTCACTACCACCTGGAAACCATGTCGAGTGAGGACTTTCAAGCCCTCAGTCACACTTTCACCAATCCCCTATTTCTATTTCCAACACACATCAAGTAAAAGAAATAGGGTTCACCACAGAAGTTCACTATCACCCAGAATCCATGTCGAGTGGGGACTTTCAAGCCCTCAGTCAAACTATCATCATTCCCCTATTTCAATTTCCAACACACATCAAATCACAACCAACACACAATATACTGCTAGTTTTCAACACACATTAAATTACAACCAACAACACAGGACACACTGCTTAGAACCCACCAAGTCGTCTATTCACTACTTCGCTCCAGGCATATCAAGGACTCCTGGCTGGCTCGCCAATGAAAGGTCTGGCAGTCCAGATAACACTCCGACATGGAGAAATGAAGAGATAGTTACTCAGGCAAAAGCTCAAGTGGGGTTCTTTATTTTGGCCGGCCAGGGTACAATGCTTGTTCAACACTGAACAGAGGCAAAGGACCACGTGGCGTTCTACGTTCCTTCTTATATACCATAAGAAGGGAGAGGGGGAAGAAGGGGTAGTGACGACTTCCTTAAGGGTGGGACATCCGCCAAGGTAATACGAGTTATTGGTGGGGGCGGTAGTGATGACTTCCTTAAGGGCGGGACATCTGCCAAGGTTGGTGGGGGTGGGGTAGTGATGACTTCCCTTTTCAGCAGAGAAGGCATTTGATAAAAATCCAACAACCATTCATCATGATTACACTCAACAAAATGGGGTTGGAAGGAAGCTTCCTTAAGATAGTTGCAGCTATCTATATGAAGCCCACAGCCTGTAACTTTATTCTTTTTTTTTTTAATATAATTTTTATTTTGATCATAGTGTCTTACATATTGTTGACAATAACATTTTAGGTACATATTTACATAAAATCAGGGGGGATTCCCATCCCCAAATTGTCCTCCCTACCCCTCCGTTGTTGTCCTACCTCCCATTTCCTCTTCCCTCACCCCCAGGGCGGCTAGAATATGTGGTCCCCTCTGTATCCAAAAAAATATGGAACGCTTCACGAATTTGCGTGTCATCCTTGCGCAGGGGCCATGCTAATCTTCTCTGTATCGTTCCAATTTTAGTATATGTGCTGCCGAAGCGAGCACTGTAACTTTATTCTTAATGGTGAAAAACTGAAAGCATTTCTGCTGTAGGTGGCTTTTGTCCTACAGCGCTAGTGGGATTTCAGGGAGAGTGGATTGCTTGGGTGGCAAAATATGAAATATGAAATAATGAAACCACACAAAATAAATTGTATGGAGACCCTTGTCTTCAAAAGACTTGAGACAATTTTACTCTTCCATGTTGGTAATATATATACATAGTCAACCCAGTCTCAGGTATGAAAGGAATTTCTGTGTTGACAAAATGCCAGTCATAGAAGAAGGGACACAATGACAGCATGCCCTAAAATACACATATCAAAAACTAACTAATATAGGTGCAAAGAAGTCCCGAGCTAGGAAGGAGGATCTAGCATAATAAGGAGAAGCCTATGTAGCTAGTTTAGAACGGAGGATCTTATGTCAAAAGATGAAAAACTTGTTTTGCTACAATTTGGAGCAGCTGAATGGCAGGAATATAGAAACCGTTTACCACTTAGAAGCTGAAAGCAGAAAGCAGGGGTTACATCTTAGCTGGCCCTTGCTTTTGAGATGCAGATTTGGCCAGAGGGGAAACTCTTTGTAGACTTTTGGTGCTGAAAATTTCCCTGACAGAGTCATTGACTGAGGCCGAATTTTGGCCTGTAATTTTTAAAAGGGAGAGAATGTGCCAAATAATAAGAAATTGTAATGTTACTATCATGTCATGAATTTAAGAAATATTGTCAGTAATCCCAGTAGGGGGTATAATTAACGTCCACCAATGGGCCAGCTGGCTAAAATATTTCTTGTGGATTTATCAGCTCATTGCTCCAGGAAAATTCGTAGATACATCTGGAGGTATCTTATATCATGGCATGGCATTCCATTAATTTCAATCACTAGGCAAGGCTGTCCACTGTCTCCACACTCATTCAACATAGTATTTGAAGTCCTAGCAATAGCAATCAGACAATAGAAGGGAATAAAAAAAATTCAGATAGTGAAATAGGAAATCACACTATCACTTTCTGCAGATGTTATGATAATATATATGAAAAATCCTAAAGAGTCTACAGAAAAATTTCTAGAAACAATAAAGAAATACAGCAAAGTGGCCAGCTACAAAGTTAATACACAAAAGAGAGTTGCATTCTTTTTATATAAATAATCAATCAGAGGAGAAAGAGATCAAAGATTTCATACCATTTAAAATAGTATTTAAAACTATCATGTACCTAGGAATCAACCTAACAAGAGAGGTAAAAAGATTTATATTCAGAAAACTTCAAAACACTTCAGAAAGAAGTTGAAGAGGACCTAAGGAATTGGTGAAACATCAGTGATCATGAGTTGGAAAAATAAATATCATCAAAAAGACCATCTTACCTAAACGACTATTAAGACTCAAAGCAATCCCTATTCAAAAAATCATACATTATTCTTTAAGGACTTAGAACAGTCAATTATAAGTTCGTGTGGAACCAAAAAAGACCTAGGTTAGTCAAATCCATATAAAAAAGAAACCTGAGGACCGGAGTTATAGCACAAAAGTAGGGCGTTTGCCTTGCAAGCAGCTGATCCAGGATGGATGGTAGTTCGAACCTCGGCATTCCATATGGTTCCCTGTGCCTGCCAGTAGAAAGAAACTGGGTGACATCTCTTTATCTAACTTGAAGCTTTACTAAAAAGCCATAGTGATCAAAACATCATGGTGCTAGAACAAAGACAGTCTCAGATCAACGGATCAGAGCAGAATATCCAGTAACATACCCCCAAATATACAGTCAACTAAATTTGACAGAGGAGCCAAGAATTTGAAAAGGAACAAAGACAGGCTTTTCAACAAATGGTGTTGGAACAACTGGATATCCATCTGTAAGAAATTAAAGATTGACCCATACCTCACACTTTACACCAGGGGTCTCAAACTCATGGCCCGCGGGTCGTTTGCGGCCCTCCATACAACATTTTGTGGCCCGTGGCTGGCCTTCAAATATTGCAGTATTCGAGATTTTTCGCTTACTGAATAATCACAATAAAAATCGCATTAGTAAGAAAAAATAGCATTAAACATTCGTATACCCCGAGCAGTTCTGTTCGGGGTATGCAAATGTTTAATGTGATATCTTGCGATTTTTTTCTTACTAATGCAATTTTTATTGCGAATATTTGGTAAGTGAATAATCATGAATACTTTGCGCCTAGCGCAGACGTCATTTCCATTGCTCCTGCCCACTGTCCCTTTTTTTTTTGTGAAATCCCTTATGTGGCCCTGCCTCACCCAGACTTTGCCTCCTGCGGCCCCCAGGTAAATTGAGTTTGAGAACCCTGCTTTACACAAGCCAACTCAAAATGGAATAAAGACCTCAAATTTACACTCAAATCCATAAAGTTCATTGAGGAAAACATAGGAAGAACACTCCAAGAATTACACCTCCATAAAATCTTTGATGATAGGATACCAATGGCAAGAGCTAAAGAATCAAACTTAAATAAATGGGACTACATCAAATTAAAAAGTTTCTGTATGGCAAAAAAAACATGGGCTAAAACTAGAAGACAACTAACTTATTGGTAAAAAAAAAATATTGCACTCAACACAGCAGATAAAGGTTTGATATCTAGGATATACAAAGTTCTCATAAAGGTTAGTTCTACAAATACCAAGATCTCTAGTTCCTGAGGCCTGATTTTATCATCCATGACTAAACAGAAAGTTCCCAGTCATCACCAAAGGTCCTAGGGGAGAGTAAAAGAACATGAACAGAGCCTATAGTTATTCCCATGACAGTATACTTCAAGGGCAGAGAAACCCTGTATCTCTTAGGCCAGGGGAATACTCTTTCTAATATTCCCAATATTTACTGTGCCTATGCAAAAAAAAAAAATAAAAAGGAAGCACAAATTAATTTTGTTGTTGTTGTTGTTATTGCTGCTGTTGATTTTTTTTTTTGTGTGCTTTATTTCGGGACTGTGGTTACTGTTTAGTTGTTGTCTGTATTGCTATGGTGCTTTTAGGATTTCTTTGATTTTTCTTCCTTTTTCTTCCTTTTTCACTTTCTTCTATTCAATTGATATTTATAGCTTTAGAAGGACTCCTCCCATTTTTTGTTTGTTTGATTTTTGCACCCTTCCTTTTTTTTTTTTTTTAATCTCTCCTTCTAACAGAATCACATAACTTGAACCATTTTGATCTGCCTCACAAATTTAGGGGGAAACAATGAAGGTTACCAATACGAAACATCATATGAACATCGAGTAGAAATAAAAAATGATCAGACTTAAACACCTAATCCAAAGCCAATGACAACAGAATCAGTACTTAATCTACAACAAGCTAGACACAGAGGGGACCACTTTTACTAGCAGCCCTGGGGGCAAAAGAGGGGAATATGGGACACATGTTGGGAACAGGAGTAAAGGAAGGACAACATTGTTGGTGGGAATGCCCCTGATTCAATGTCACCATATACCTAAAATATTACTGTGAAAGATTTGTAATCCATTGTGGTCAAAATTAAAAAAGAAAAAAACAGGGGCCAGAGTAGTGGTGCAAGTGGTAGGGCATTTGCCTTGCACATGCTAATCTAGGATGGACTGAGATTCAATCCCCCAGCATCCCATCTGGTTCCCCAAGCCAGGAGCAATTTCTGAGTGAAGAGCTAGGAGTAATCCCTGAGCATCATTGTGGGTGGCCCCCAAAGCAAACAAGACAAAAAGAAACAAAAACAAAAACAAACATCCAAAAATAGGGAGAAGAAATGAATAGACACTTTTCTGAGGAATATCAATAGATGGCCAACAGACACATGTTCAGCATCACTTATCATTAGGGAAATCTTTATCAATACAACAATGGGGTACCATCTTACTCCAGTAAGGGTGGCATATAGCAAAAATAATGGGAAAAATCTCTGTTGGCAGGGATGTGGTAAGAAAGGAACTCTCATCCACTACTGGTCGCAATACTGCCTGGTCCAACCTCTATGGAAAACAGTATAGAGAGTTCTCAGTAAACTCAAAATTGATCTACCATATGACTCAGCAATCCCTCTCGGGTATCTAGGGTATCTATACCCAGGATATAAAAACATTCATCCAAAAGTATGTATTGAAACCACTACTTATTGCAGCATGAAGTACAATAGCTAAGACTTGGAATCAATCTAGATGTTCAACAACAGACAAGTGGATCATAAAGATGTGGAACATATACAAAATGGAATACTACATAACAGTAAAAATGATACAGTCATGCAATTTGCAGCAACATGTATGGAAATAGAAGATATTATGTTAAATGAAGTGAGCAAAAAGAAGGATAAATACAGATATGTATCCCTTATATGTGCTATTTAAAATAACTCCACAAAGAAACACTATTGTCTAAATGGTAAATACTCCAAACACTGTAGGTGCCAGTAAGGAAAAGAAATCAAAGTAGAATAAGAGAAACACAAAGAAATCCTTTACTAGATTTTATGCTACAAAGAAACCTGCAACAAAGGAAACTACTGTTTAAACTGAAGAGGTGTTCAATCAATCTCTCACTACAGAGGCCTATAATATTCTAATGTTTTTATCCACAGAAACAGGTGTAGAATGTAATTGAAAGCTAGACACTACCACTGCAGTGCTCACTATCAGTGTGTTTTAGTGCCTTAATTTTATTATATATAAAGTAACTCTTCAACTTCTTTGTCCACGGAGGTTCTTAGAGATACAGGTTTGTCAAACTTTTTGCATTTCATTGCTTTCTCACATTAGAAACCAAATACAGTGTTCATTATGCCCATGTTTTGACAAAATAGTCCAATTTATCTATTTTCTTCTGATTACATCTGCTATTATGATCTAATGCTTATGTCCATAAAGATAACTGAAATAGGCAACTTGACATCATAAACTCTTGTTACAGGCCCTGATCTCTGAGTATGTTTTGAAAATTATTATTATCTTTTTTCTTCTTTCTTTCAATTCAAACTATGTTACTTCATATCAGAATGCCCACACTGTCAGTTTTCTGAAAGGTAAGGAACTTAGATGCACACAACACAGTAGACTATACTACATGGGGTAGAATCCTCTTATTGTGGCCACTACCATAATGCTTAATACTCTAGACATGAAAATTATGTTCATACTAAAATTCTCCAAGCATAATCTAACCCTGAAAGCTCTATTTAGCAAGTTTACCCCACCATTGATAAAGTGCCTAGAAATTGAAAACATTTCTCCCCATCCAATGTGCCAATCCCATTTGTTAAAGAATTATAACCCATTCCATGAGGGATAGTCCTCCAACTACAATCTACAAATAGATCTTCAATGTCTGTCCATTAGTGAGTGTGAGTATACAGGTGGTAGACTCCTCTATGTTTGTCTAATCTGTATTATATGTAATCCCTCCCTAAACTGTATATTTTATATATATGTACTATAACTCCTCCCTCCCACTCAGTTCACCACTTTACAAAAACCCTCTCACCCCCTCAACCCTGATCTGTTATTTCTCAATCTAACCCTCTTTACCCTCAGTTCTTAACTCCTCAGGAACTGGGACCTTCCCAGAAAGCTTCCACCCAGCTCCCAAAGTGAAAGGACACCCACTAAACTTTCCATCTTTTACCCCAGCAAGAAGCTGAAGCTACAGCTACTGCTGACTCATTTTATGCAGTCCTTTTTCTCCCACCTCTCCTCACTGTGGACTGTGGCTTTCTACTGAATTTGGCTCCAAAGAGTTCCTATCTTGAGGACAATACCTGATCTCTGACTACTACAAACCATTTCTCAGTCTCGACAAAAGCATGGTGTGGGATGAAATGTCCCTTAGATTTTATCCTCTCTCAGACTATCTCAAAATATTTAAAGGGGATACTATACTTTCTTCATATGCTTCTGTAGATGCATTTCCTTAATAGTTAAACTCTTAGTGATTATCTCCATATGTAGAGGTAGTCTCTCCAATTCATTTTTTATTTTATTTATTTTATTATTATTTATCAGCTTAGTAGAAAATTCGAGTTAAAAATATATTGCTTGGGATACGAGATCAGGCCATATACTTTACTTGATCAGATATCGACTGTCCACCCTAAACACCGTATCCCAACATTAGAACTGACACAGTTTCCTGCACAAGTAATCAAACTCCCCCCAGAGGAAGCCCTAATACTGCTCTGGCACCACATTGCTACAGGGTATGACACCCTGACAATGAGAAAACAACCACTTGATCTAAGGGCAGGGTGCCCTGCCTCACTACCTTCCAGAGAGATGAAGTCAGAAGATGCTCCATCCTAAGATCTTTGCAAAAACCAAGATCTCTAATTACAGAAGACTGACTTTGTCAACTATAGCTGAACAGAACTTCTCCTGGGAACATAAAGGAAGACCTAGGGGAAAAACCAACATGCCCAACAGTCTGTAGTCTATCTTAATGAGAGTATGCTTCATGGGTGGAGACACACTGTATCTCAAGGAAATTTCCTTTCTAATTTTCCTAATGTTTACTATGCTTATGAAAAAAAATCTTGTCACATCTGCCCCCCCGTTTTTGTTTCTTCCTTTTAATTTTATTTATATCTTCTATCAGATAGGAGCTCCTGTCTTTTCCATAGAATCTTAGAAATTGAATTATTTTGTTCTGCCTTATATTTCTCTATCTTTCTACAAATAGAGAAAAGAAAAAAAAAGTGGATGGAACCCAGGAGCCAAGTGGTCTCAGGAACATTGAGAAAAAAAAGTCAGATCTAAGTAACCAACCTATAGTAAATGAGACTATCAAGAGTCCCGAACTATAATACAAAATGGACCTGTTACATTAGTAGTCCAGGGGGCTGAGGGGGGAAGTATGGGGTGAATGCTGGGAATAGGGTGGAGGAAGGTCAACACTAGTGGTGAGAATGGCCCTAATTCATTCTCACTACATGCCTGAAATACAACTGTGAAAGACTTGTAATTCACAATGGTCTCAATAAAATAAAATAACAACAACAAAAAAAATCATTCATTTGGGATGGGTAGGTAAGTGAGAGTTCTCAATAGTTTTCTCTTATCCCAAATTAATGAGCATGTTAAACTGTTATTGTTGGCACTGGTTTTACCCTGACCTGTCCAATTGGCATTGTCTGACTCTTTCTCTTCTGTGTCCTTGATGGGTTACCCCAACACATTCCCTTTCCCTTTCCCCTGATTTGGAACAGCCCTTGTAAACGTGGCCATCACAGTGGGAAATGAGAGAAGGGAGGCTGTCACAGTGCATGGGGTTCAAGGTCATAGTGGAGGAAGCAGAGGAAATCACAGTACAAGTACGAGTACAGGTCTTTCCCTCTGCTCAAGTCCAGTTACCTGTCATGCTAGTGCAACCGGTGGCCAAAGACCCAAAAGGTGGCAGCAGTAGTGGCAACCTTTATCTGAAATGTTTAAAGCTTTGTGAAATCAGGACTCACTGGCTCTCTTATCACATTATTGGGCTGTATACTCTCTTCATGTTGGAAGATAATGATTGGCCTGTCAAGAATCTGTTTCTTCTACTCCTCCTCATGAATGGTGCTGTCCAGAATCCACTTTGGGGCTTCATAATGTTTCTTCAGCTAAGAAACTGACAGGAAAGGTGGGCCTGCTGGTGGAGTTAAGTCTGCTGACCACAGTGTTACTGGTTGGCCTCTCAAGGATTCAGCACTGGGGATGGGGGGCGGGAGGAGCTGCATCCTGAATCACACTGTTTGTATCTGAGTTCTGAACAAGGAGGGATGCCATTTTGTAAAGGTCCACATGACAGGCTTCTTAGGTCTGAGCAGATGTTGGTGGAATTTGAACTCCTTATTGATTGTTTCTGAGTCCACAAATAGCTCCCAGAAAGATAAATTAAATTCCATTCTTCCGTCCCCCCTTTTGGGGGAGAACTTGGTAATAATATCCGGAGTAAATAATCAACACAGACAAAAGATTAGGGGACCAACGGTTCTGCTAAGAGAGTCTTTTGTCAGTCTGTAGCCAGCTCCAGAAAGCAAACCGAACCTGCCGTCAGATCTGGCAAAAAAGCCCCTTACACCTCTCCAACATGCTATTTTATTCTTTCCTTAATCGCTCCCACCTGGAAGATCCAGGTGGGACGACAGGGAAAAACAATATTACAAAAAATACACAACAAGCAGGGAGAGACGCCATTTTGTGAGGACTTAGCAGTAGTCGGCAACCTGCTGCTCGCCAGCCACATGTGGCTCTTCACACTTTTAATTTGGCTCTTCTGTGAGCCGGGCGGTCGCTCAAGGAGTCAGGACTCTGCTCCTAGCCTCTGTCAGTGGGCGCCCTGTGTGGCTCTCAAAATAAATTTCAATCATGGTTTTGGCGAGATTTGGCTTAGTTGAAAAAATAGGTTGCCGACCACTGGACTATAAACCATATGTTAGAACTTTACAAGCCTCTTTCCATAGACCCAACCCCTGGCCATACCAGATAGCTTATCAGGGAAGAACAAGGGAGCAGTAGGAAGGTACCCCTAGATAATAGCCAATCATTTTAAGGGTCATCAGAAAGCTGGAACCTCCCTATATCATTTCCCTATATAATCTTCCTTGTGACCTTGGATGGGGTTCATCTCCTTTGGGAGGTGGCCCTGGCTGGCCAGTATGGGGGGCTTTTATTGTCAGACGGATTAATATATTAAACTTTATTCCAATTGTGTGGTCTCCTCCTTCTACTTCGGACCCAAGCAACACTTTTAGTGATTTGGATATCCTGCCCACTGTTCTGCCTCCTCTTCCCAACTCTCAGCTACCTCCTCATCTTTCATTTTACTCATCTCTTACCCCCTGGGGCTTACATTTAATCAGAATGATTTAAAAGACAAATAGGGCACACTGCTAAGTTCTTACTCAAAAAACATTTTAAGTTTTTAAATAAAATCAAGAATTATAATGTCAATATAACATTAAAACACGATAATAAATTTTATAATCGATTGCACCAAAAATTACAGAAAACAAGTATTACTTAAAGGTCATCAGTATAATCTGGTTTCATTACTTATTAAAAAATCACTTTACAAATAAAAGTATATCCTACAAGAGAAGTATGCATTATATGTATATACAATAAACGTTTTATTAACTATTTTTTAAATTCATGTTACAAATGTTGAACTTAAAAACAAAATTACAGCTAAAGCAATTAATTGTACAGCAGGTACAATTATTTATTGTCTTGTATACAGTCGACTTTAGTTCAATCTCTGACATCCAATATGATATTCAGAGCATCTCCAATTGTAATACCTGTGTGCAGTGCCAGAAGTAAGTACTGGCTGGGCACTTAAAAATTTGACCTAAAAATAAACATAATGCTGGGCCAGAATTATGACTGAAATGGTAGAGCACACACGTGTGTGTGAGGCTCCTGGGATTCCCTGAGCATTCCAGGTGTATCCATCCCCAACACTGCCAAATATGTACTGCCCCAAAGAAAATAATCTTCATATTAAAAATATTAATTAGATTTTTTGTGTGCCATTTACTGCATTATTTTCCCACCTCTTTTGAAATATTTTAATTAAAATATGTTGTTTATATTTTCAGTTTCTTTACCTGTTAAGTAGCAGATAATGCATGAATTTTTGAACAGTATAACAGTTTCAGCGCCCAAAAGAAAGAAATTAAGAAGAGAATATTTAAAAGCAAGAGGTTCCTAAACATGCAGCTTCTTTTATTTGGTAGCTTTCAATAAAGGAATATCATTCTTCAATGATTCCTAATTATATAGGTTCTCCTATGTGCTATAATCCTGCTGTCCACACATAGGCATATAATACCATGGCCACAGCCACTGCCTTCACATTGTCAAGCCATGCAAAAAGATCTCCTATACATGAACAAGCTAAACAAACATTCAGAAAGGACACAGTCAGGCTCTGTGTGCCTGAGAGGTCACTTCAGGAGAATATTCTGGATAAGTCCCAATAACCTAAAATGTCTCCTTGGAGAAACATCAAGTAGTTTTCGAGAGCTTGTACTCTGTGCCAGTGACTTGAGTCAAGTTTTGGAACACCTCCCAAGGGCTTAAAAACCTCCTTGGCATTTGCCAGCTTTGCTTACAGTGCATCAACATGTACTTGAACATCAAACAACTGTGAGTATGTATACATTTGAATGTTCCATATTACTATCCATTGGCTATGCCTTACTGGTTTTCAAGTTCTAGCCTTGAACAGGTTGTCATTTATCAACCAATTATTTAAAACAAACATTTCTGTGTGTAAGTACCAGAGATCTCACACATATGCAATGCTCATATAGTCCTATGACATAAATAAAATTTTCTGTAGAAATTATAAGCAAGTCATTAAAACTACCATATTATCTATTAAGAATGCCCATTCAAATTCCCAAAAATATCATCATGAAAAAGTTCGACGGATGATTAAATGTTGTATCTGACTATAATGACTCTTTAAACTCATTCACTCCAGGATAATTGGAGTGGATTGCTTTCTTAATCAGCTGTCTCCCTTACCAGTCCCATGATTTCCTTAGATGATATTTTTCCTAAGTACCAAGACTTTTTACTTTGTACCAAGGTTTGCACTACTTTTTTTTGATGGCCTGATCCCTCCTGCAGCTCCCTCAAACTGTCTCTTTACTTCCCAGTACTTCTTAGAAGAAATCATTTATTTTCTTGCCAGGGACCAGAACTGAGTATAAGGCCTGAAGCAGGGTGCTGCAATGGTTAAGAAAACAAGATAGACACACGAGAGAAAAGCATAGGGTCAGGAGGCTCATATCCTCTGTACTGAGAGCCCTTACTGTCCTTCATATATGCAGTATCTATTGTTTAGAGCCAGTAAACACAGGATGGGCAAGTATTAACACACAGTTGCCTATCTATGCTAATCTAACCTAGATATGCCTTTAAATATCAAAAGAGTCTGGGGTAGCTTATCCAAATCTCTGAATGTCTTCTAGGAGGGGGTACAGATAAAAGATTGATGGCAGGACACTCACAAATAGGGCATTCCCTAAGGGTGCAAACATTCTGGTAATTAGAAATTAATTTTTCAGCCCTCTTCTCAGACAATCTTTCTAGCTAAGTGAATTTATTTTCCAAATGTCTTATATCCAACACTTTCTGTTTTTCTGTTTTGGTTTTTGGTTTTTGGGTCACACCCAGTGATGCTCAGGGGTTACTCCTGGCTATGCACTCAGAAGTTTTTCCTGGCTTGGGGGACCAGATGGGATGCCAGGGGTTCGAATCATGGTCCATCCTAGATTAGCACGTGCAAGGCAGATGTCCTACTGCTGTGCCACGGCTCCAGCCTCATATCCAACACTTTTTATTATATTTTTTCATAGGGTTTCAATCTTTGCTCTAACTGACATTAATTAAACTAATGGCAGGTTTTCTAGATCCTCTATTGTTTGTTTATATTTTGTTAAAAAAAAGTATATCTGGGCTTTGCCTTTAGTCTTGAAATGTGGTCCATGCTTATTTTCTAGTAGCCAGTCCTCAAACATAATCTTTCGGGGGTGCCAGCAAGTAGAGCTGTTTACCAAGACCTCTCTACCTGACCCTGAACACAAGGAACAAAAACTGTGAGGTGGCTGGGATCTCTTTCAGTAGTCAGCCTGCTGTAGGTGCTCTCTGCTAGGCCTCCCCTAAGTAACTAGTTTCAGTGGAGACTGAATGCAGAAGGCTAGAGTGATCACAGTAAAGCTCCTTTTTGTGACAAATTCCAACAACTGAATAGTCCCATTCATAATACTACAGGCTCAGCTCACTGTGGCTCTGCAACGATGAACATACTTCAGACAGAAAAGGTTTGAGTCTGTTTTGCACCACTTAAGTTTTCATTCTTTTTTTTTTCTTTTTTTTTTGGTGTTTTTTTTTTTTGGGGGGGGGTCACACCCTGCAGTGCTCAGGGGTTTCCCCTGGCTCTACTCTCAGAATTTGCTCCCGGCAGGCTTGGGGGGACATGTGAGATGCCAGAATTCAAACCACCATCCTTCTGCATGCAAGGCAAATGCCCTACCTCCATGTTATCTCTTCAGCCCCAAGTTTTTATTCTTGAAAAGATCTACAGTAATGATTATCTATTCCAAAAAAAAAGAAAGAAAGAAAGAAAAGAAAAACAAACAACAACCCAGTGTATCATTACCAAACTTGTCCTGTTCTATAAATGTTTATAGCAGGAGAGTGACTTTGTCACCAACAGTTGTCTGTCATGACAAATGTTGACAACTTAACGATGGCTGAAATAGAAATAGTTTTTAAATTAATGTGTGACAATACAGTCAGATATACTAAACGAAAGTTAAATTGAAGTGCATGTGCATGGGATTATTAAAGGGTCTCTGAAAGCAAAATGCTTGAAAATAATGCTTTTAAAAATATTAAGGGAATTTGAATTACCAGAGAAATGCTTTGTTTATAGTAATTATTTATAGCTGTTATTCTGCAAAGCACTGCAGCCACAATGGTGGAATTTGCTCTAAGCAAATAACACTCAGCCCGTTAGTACACTCTACTATATTTCTCATATCTCTTTCTAATATTATTGGTTACACAGAGTTCCTCTTTAGTACTAGCACATCCCAATAATCTGAAGACACTTTGATTATTTTGCAAAGAATAAGCAATCATGAGTAATAGTAATATGGGTTGAAGTAAAAAGCCAGTTAGTTCTAGTGAGTTTTCAGAATGAGGTAAATAATATAGTAGTCATTGCAAAATTCATCATTATAACAATTCTAAAAAGCACAGATACATAAAGACATCAACCAGTAAACCCCATATTGTATGTTTACTTATACTAATAATAAGATTGAGATACAAGTGCACATAAAACATGTCAAGTGGGCATAACCCTTGATTTATTTGGCTCTGCTATTTCCTGGAATGTGTTCATAGTACTATGCTTGCCATGACTGTGCTATTAATGTATATCTTGCTCTGAAGAATATATTTAAAGTCTTAGACACTTAATTCAAGAGTGAGAGTGCATAAAATTGTTAATACTTACAGATATTGATAATTTATGGATTTGATCAGTTATATGCTTTGATGTATGTATGTAATTACCTGGATTTGAAGCAACAATATATTTAAATCACTTTTTTAAACACCAAGATTATTTATAATACAATTTTTGTTCACAGTTACAAAGTTGTTTATGATTCAGTTTCAGTGGAAAGTATATAACACCTTTCACCCGGGCACATTTTCCACAATGTCTCCAGTTCCTCTCAACCTCCTCTCTGCCCTCTCCCATGCCTCCCTTTGTGACAGATTTTCTTCTTTTTTCTTCTTATTCTTCTCCTTCTCTCCTCCTCCTTTTCTTTTTCTCCTTGTTTCTCCTACTATTCTAGTTCTTTGTCTTCTTCAGCCTCTTTCTCCTCTTTTTCTTCCCCTTTTCTTCCCCCCTCTCCTTTTAGACACTGTGGTTTGAAATATTGTTACTGAAGAGGTATCATGCATATCATGCAATCTCCTTTCAGCACCTAGTTCTTGTCCAGAGGGATCATTTCAACTATCTTGTCATACTGATCCTATCTCTGCCCTAAGTTGCACTTCCCACTATTTCTGGCAAGATTTCTACTACGGATTAATCCTTCTTGCCCTTAATTATATTGTCTCTGGATATAACTACCATACTACATTTTTATATCCCACAATGAGTGCAATCATTTTTTGGCTCTCTGTCTTCATCTGACTCACTTCACTCAGCATAATACTCTCCATATCCATCTATGTATAAGCAAATTTTATTATTTCATTTTTCCTCAGAGCTCCATAGTATTCCATCATGTAGATATATCACTGTTTATTCACTCCTCTCTTATCAGTCACTTGTTTTTTTCCCCCATCCTGGCTATTGTGAATTGTGCTGCAAAGAATCTAGGAGTTCAAGGGCTATTCTGCATTGTGCTTTTGGGCTCCTAGGATATTAAGCTACAATTTAATCCTATGCAATACTTGAAATGAACATTCTCAAGGTCTATAATCTGAATAGAGCATAGACAAATCCCCAAATAGCTCCTCAATTCTAGAAGAAGCAAACATCTATAACTCTGATTACTTACAAACTCAAGTAAAGAAAGCATAAGTCAGAATGTGTACTCTTTTTAGGAAGCTTCTAGAAAAATAATTCCAACTTTTTGTTAAAATGAATGTGATCAAAACTACTGCTCAGTAAGTGTGGACATGACTAAACAGTTTTCACTGAGATCAGACAGCATCTGAGAAGTCTCTTTAGACACTTTGAAGGAATCTCAAAAATTGCTTCAAACAAGCTCACCACATAGAGTGTTGAGTTTAGTTAAAGAGATGACTACACTAACTATTCTGACGATGTTAATGAATGAGAGAAGTAGATGCTTGTCTCGAATATAAGCAGGGGATGGGGAGGAGGGAGATGGGGGGCGTTGGGGGTAGGAAGGTTGTACTGGTGAAGGGGTGTGTTGATTTTATGACTGAAACTCAACTACAATCATGTATATAATAATGATGCTTAAATAAAATAATAAATACTAAGTAAATGGCTTCAAACAAATTTTTTGTTTTGTTTTGTTTTGGGGTCATACCTGGCAGCGCTCAGGGGTCACTCCTGGCTCTATGCTCAGAAATTGCTCCTGGCAGGCTCAGGGGACCATCTGAGGTGCCAGGATTTGAACCACCGTTCTACTGCATGCAAGGCAAATGACCTACCTCCATGCTATCTCTCCAGCCCTGCTTCAAACAAAATTTAATAAGAATTTTACTAGCATATGGGCTAGTAAACCACTGTCTTAAATTAAAGTGATACCATATCCTAAGCAATGAACTGAATATTACTCTGATCTCTAGAGATTAACAATTTTTAAACTATATTAGATATGAATCATAACATTTATATGGCCAAAAATTATAGCAGAAAGAATACAATAATACTATCAATAATTTATTGATAACATAAAAAACTTTAGGTTTTTAATACTACATACTTTGTAGATTGGCTGTATAAACAAAAGCAGATTTAGGTAAATGGTTCAAATTATATATATCATATTGAACAAATTGAAACTATAGGTATCAGAACTAAATAAAGACTAGGTCTGTTTCCTTAACTTCATTACTACTTAAATTAAAAAGTTCATGGTATAAGAGATTAATAAAACTACTCTGAGAAGACATGCCTAATACTTTAACTAGACAAGAAGCAACCTTCCTGCTTGACTGGATCTTCTGAAGAAGTACTTCTATATTGCAGAAAAATATTTTTTAAAATTACACAATCAAAGTAAGCGATAACTCCTGTTTGGTGAGTTTACAAAAGCTGTTATTCACCAGTCAAGGTGATCTGCACCTATAGATACAAAGTCACAATGAAATATTTAGTTGCTCCCATCTCTTACTTCACTGAGAAAAAGAACTATTTATCTAAGACTTCTTTTATGGGGAAGTGTAATTAGTCATAACTAGGCAGTAAATTTTAAGTAATTAGAATTTAAAGTAACAGTTTGTGATATTGTGACACAGGGAAGTGAACTTCTGTTCTCATGGAAACCTGAAATGTTGATGCATTTCAGTTAAAAATTTTGTTCAGAATAGTAACTGATAAAGAATTTAAGAATCCTAAAGAATGGCACCTGGAGATTATAATAAGTGGAATCACTCTTGCCCAATAAAAATAACATTAGTCTTGGAAAACTCAGTACTTACTCATTTTTTAAAATCCTTAAAAGAATATATCTTGTTCTACCTCATAAATGAAGAGAAAAGAGAAAGGAAGGAAAAAAGGTGGATGATGACAGGGGCAAGCAGTCTCATGAACATTGAGTGGAAATAAAAATTGATCAGACCTAAATACCCAATCCAAAGTCAACAACAACAGAATCAAGAGATTCTGCAATAAGCTATAGACAAAAGGGACCTATTACACTAGCAGTTTAGGGGGCTAAAGGTGAATGTATGGAATGCATGCTGGGAACAGGAGCAGAGGGAGGTCAACACTGGTGGTAGGAATTGCCCTGATTCACTGTCACTATGTACCTTAAATATAACTTGAAAGACTTGTAATTTACATTGGTATCAATAAAATTCTTTAAAGAAAAGAATCAATATAAATATAAGGGAATTTATTTTTTAATATATTTTTATTTAAACACCTTGATTACATACATGATTGTGTTGTTTGGATTTCAGTCATGTAAAGAACACCACCCATCACCAGTGCAACATTCTCATCACCAATGTCCCAACTCTCCCTGCTCCCCACCCAACCCCCGCCTGTACTCTAGACAGACTTTCTATTTCCTTCATACATTCTCATTATTAGGATAGTTCGAAATGTAGTTACTTCTCTAACTAAACTCATCCCTGTTTGTGGTGAGCTTCATGAGGTGAGCTGTAACTTCCAGCCCTTCTCTCTTTTGTGTCTGAAAATTGTTATTGCAAGAATGTCTTTCATTTTTTCCTAAAACCCATAGATGAATGGGACCATTCTGCGTTTTTTTCTCTCTCTCTGACTTATTTCACTCAGCATAATAGATTCCATGTATATCCATGTATAGAAAAATTTCATGACTTCATCTCTCCTGACAGCTGCATAATATTCTATTGTGTATATGTATATGTGTATAATGTCCCATGCACATTAGAGAAGAATGTGTATCCAGGTTTCTGGGGGTGGAGTGTCCTATATATATCTACTAGGCCTCTTTCTTCCATTTCTCTTTTCAGGTCTAGTATATTCTTGTTGGGTTTCACTCTGGTTGACCTATCAAGAGCAGTTTTTTTAGCCATTCACTGTTGAAGGGTATCTTGGTTGTTTCCAGAGTCTTGCTATGGTAAATAGTGCTTCAATGAATATAGGTGTAAAGAAGGGATTTTTGTATTGTATTTTTGTGTTCCTTGGGTATATTCCTAGGAGTGGTATAGGTGGATTGTATGGGAGCTCGATTTCCAGTTTTTGGAGGAATCTCCATATTGCTTTCCATAAAGGTTGAACTAGACGGCATTTCCACCAGCAGTGGATAAGTGTTCCTTTCTCTCCACATCCCTGCCAACACTGCTTGTTCTCATTTGTGATGTGTGCCAATCTCTGTGGTGTGAGGTGGTACCTCATAGTTGTTTTGATTTGCATCTTCCTGATGATTAGTGTCTTCATGTGTCTTTTGGCCATATGTATTTCTTCTTTGTCAAAGTGTCTGTCCATTTCTTCTCCCCATTTTTTGATGGGATTAGATGTTTTTTTCTTGTAAAGTTCTGTCAGTGCCTTGTATATTTTGGAGATTAGTCCCTTATCTGATGGGTATTTGGTGAATAGTTTCTCCCACTCAGTGGGTGGCTCTTGTATCCTGGGCGCTGTTTCTTTTGAGGTGCAGAAGCTTCTCAGCATAATACATTCCCATCTGTTAATCTCTGCTTTCACTTGTTTGGAGAGTGCAGTTTTCTCCTTGAATATGCCTGTAGTCTCAATGTCTTGAAGTGTTTTGCCTATGTGTTATTCTATATATCTTATGGTTTTGGGTCTGATATCGAGGTCTTTAATCTATTTGGATTTTACCTTCATACATGATGTTAACTGGGGGTCTAAGTTCAATTTTTTGCAAGTGGCTGCCAGTTGTGCCAACACCACTTGTTGAAGAGGCTTTCTTTGCTCCATTTAGGATTTCTTGCTCCTTTATCAAAAATTGGGTGATTGTATGTCTGGGGAACATTCTCAGAGTATTCAAGCCTATTCCACTGATCTGAGGTCCTGTTTATTTCAATACCATGCTGTTTTGATAACTATCGCTTTGTAGTAAAGTTTAAAGTTGGGGAAAGTAATTCCTCCCATATTCTTTTTCCCAATGATTTCTTTAGCTATTCTAGGGTGTTTATTGTTCCAAATGAATTTCAAATGTGCCTAATCCACTTCTTTGAAGAATGCCATGGGTATCTTTAGAGGGATTGCATTAAAATGTACAATGCTTTGGGGAGTATTGTCATTTTTATGATGTTAATCCTGCCAATCCATGAGCAGAGTATGTGTTTCCATTTCCGCATGTCCTCTCTTATTTCTTGGAGCAGAGTTTTATAGTTTTCTTTGTATAGTTCCTTCACATTTTTAGTCAAGTTGATTCCAAGATACTTCAGTTTGTATGCTTAGCCAGGAGTCACCCCTGAGCATCAAATTGGTGTGGCCCCAAAAAAAATTAGTAAAATAAAATAATACTATAATATTTAGAACTGATAAAACTATCTAGGTCAAAAATAAACCTAGCAAGGGATAAATATGTGATAAAATATAATAACTTGTCAAACTTCTAAATATAAATGTAGAGTATAGAGAAAGTACTCAAATTTTGTAAAGAAAACAAAATATTCATATATAAAGATTAAATTTAGAATAATGCTACTCTCAATAAAAATTTGGGAAAAAACAGTATCTTAAATATGTTAATGTATACACACTGTTAGCTTGCTAAATAGCTAATTAAAACTGAAATTAATATTAAGCATAAGATATATTTTTTATTACTTTTCTATAAATTTCAATACATTTAGGTGCAAAAATTATCTATATATTCACTGTCTCCTAAGCATAAAATATTCTATGTTTAACAGGATTAATGGAATACAGTTAAAAGTTAAAGAGAAAAAATTGTGTCTATGTGTCTCTAGAATATTATATAAAAATAAAAGGAAAAAAAGCACAGACTCTAGGTAAAAAAGTGATCCAGGTATCAAGCAGATAAAATCATCCATGATAATAAATAAAAACAATTGTACAACAGACCAAAATAGCAACAGTGAATGAAGAGATCAGGAAGCATTTCTTACAAAAAAAGTGCAGTAGACAGCGTAAAATAGAAAAACTCATATATTTATCAGAGTAAAAGATGTATTCTTAACACTAGTATGAGATTAAAAGTGTGCAAGAAATTTAAGGAAAAGAATAAAAGGAAGGGATCTTTATAGTAATAAACAAACAGGTTTCATTGTTACCAATCCTGTATCTTCTTTTCCTCTTTAATATTCATACCCTTACAAATATCCTCTCCTCTTTTGAGGGGTGCAATCTGTAACTTGCTTATTATATTGTGATATATCACAATATATCAGACATATATTGGACTATATATTTTTAACTAAAATCAGCTTTTATATGGAGATACTCAGAAAGGCAGGGAGAAGTTAAGAAAGAGAGAGCCAGTAATGATCTCAAGAGAGACAAGGGCTTCTCCAAAGGCAGAGAGAGCCCTGACAATCCATCATGAAAGTAAAGTCCACATTTCAAGAATGGATATGCAGATGACCAGGCATCATGTATCCAGGTAATACATGTGCACCACACGTTTGTTCAAAAGTTGACATTTACAGGGATTCTCCCAACTTGCCACATGTAGGGTTTTCTATCCAGTTAAGAAACCTATTATTGCTAGGATGGTTTACAGGGGGAAAGGATGATAGTCTTCTTTGATATTCCTTTCCTGGAATTTGTCCCCTCAATAGGGGGTCTAGTCTACTTTGGATCTACAATGGTGACAGGTGATATTTTTATCAATGATGAAATAGCTCTTCCAAATCCTGTCTCTAGGTCTCTTGGTTTTATTACATCTCAAGAATTCATTGTCATGGGATTTTCATTCGTACTCAACTGCCTGCTTGCCTCATATGCCCTCCTAGAGATTTCACCACCTTAAATCTTTTAAGGGAAAAACAGATCAAAATTCTTCTGTAATTTTTTAAGCTGGTAAAAGGAATGTATACCCTACCTTCATAAGGAATGCATACCCTACCTTCATAAGGAATGCATACCCTACCTTCATAAGGAATGCTATCTCATGCTACTGTAGTTTTAATGGAGCTATGGCTCCATTTTATTGGATAGAGAAGTTTATCTGAAAGTCTAAAAAGAGAAGAACATGATTAAAACTAGATGGGTAAAATGCTTTTTATCTGTCACTTGAAGGGCAGAGTGGTTTGCTATTCTATAAAACAGTCTCTCTGGGATGGTAACACAGAAAATAAAGCAAATATAATAAAAATCAAAGCAACATTCTCTCATAGACATGGAAACACCAGGTCATTAATTTACACTGGATCTGGTAAGAAAGATGCTTGGAGAAAGAGATAATTTCTTGTAATGATCTATGAACTACTGAAAAACTGACTAATCTGTTCCTTGAAATGGGGTAACAACCAGGGTAACCCTAAAGTACTAGTTAGGGACATAAGTATACATAAACATCATGTATCTTTATATCTTACTTTTACATACTGGAAACATATTAAGCCCTGAAGAAATATGTTACGCCCTGTCTTTTTGTTGGCTACATACAAATAATCATTAGGAGCACTTTATATACAGCAACATGATACTTAGATTTTAAATGAGGATCTGGGGCCTTGGATTCTGAACAAGGAAGAACGCCATTTTGTAAAGGACCATATGTTGTAGACAACTTAGGCTTCTCTTTCTCAAATCTAAGTTTCCATTAACACTGCCCTGAGATATCTGGCCATACCAGGTAGCTATCTCAAAATAACACAAGGGAGCAGTAGGAAGATATCCTAGACAGATTTTAAAGATCATTAGAAGCTAGAACTTCTTCATCTTCTCCTTACATAAACTGGCTTGTAACCTTGAGCAGGGTTTGTCTCCTGTAAAGGATGATCCTATCTAGCTAGTTTGGAACTATTGGTAGATGAATTAAAGTTTAATTTTGCTTTATTCCAATTGTGTGGTCTCATCCTTCGACTCTGGACTCTTACATTTGGGGGCTTATCCAGGATTAAACTATGATGACTCAGTTGCCAACATAGCTACTTAGGTCCCATAGACACACAGGATGCCCCCTTGAAGGGTGAAGGCGTAAAGGAAACAGAGCTCAAGGGTGAGAAAATCAAGGGTGAGAAACGATGCTCCATCTCTGGAGGCTGTGTGGGGATGCCCACTCCTCCCCCAAGGAAGGCAAATTTGACATCTATCACCAGTGTCATCAGAGATGACACTGATGTGGGCTTAAGTGCCACTAGGTGTCTCATGGGTTTGAGTCCCACTCGGAGGTGTGCTAGCATTCTCACTCGTGGGTGATATGGTCCCCACCTGGGTTTGAGTCCCTCTAGGGGTTTTAGTCACTATCTTTGTGTTAGTCGTGCTGTGTTTTCTTCTGTGTCACTGTATTGTCTGGTCAGAATATAGGCCAAATGAGTTCCTTGGCAAAAATTGCATGTTGTATGATGAATTTCTAGTTTAGCCTTGTGTCTGTATTTGCAGCATTGGGTGAAGCTTGGTAAATATCAGACAGTTTCAATAGGCCAACAGGGATTTGCCCTAGAGACATCATTTTCTTCTCAACCAACTTCAGCTGCTTTCCTGTCATTCTTATCTCTGACTCCCTTATTTTGTATCGTCATGTTGCATTTTCTTTTCTTTGTGTTGTTGGTTAAAATATGGGCCAGAAATATTTTAAGAAGATTGTCACCCCTCTGGGACTAGTAAAGCACCATTTCAAGTATTTTAAGACCAAGGCCTCTATGCCAGGGGATACTGTCTATCCAGAGAAGTTGCAGATTCTCTGCCAACTAGAGTAGGCAATGCTTCAGAATAGATTGCCCCTGAAGGGATGTTCTATAAGGCCCAGATTTGTCGCATACAGGAGGTGGTATTCAGTGACCAGAAGAGAGCCGTTCCTCTTTTTATTCCAGCTTGTGTAGTAGTGGTATTTTTGGCTACTCTGGGGTGGGAGAGGCTTCCCTTGTCAAGTGAGATATGCAACTTTAACAACTCTCCAACAAATGTATGCTGTTCTGTCATGATTCAATTTTTATATTGGTATGTTACAGGAGCAAGTTGCCCCCTCCAGCTGAAGTTGCCCTCTAGAAAGGAGGAGACTGGACCTACTCCTCCTGAAGGAAGGAGGGTTGAGTCTGGGAGAGCAATATTGCTTCTATGCTAACAAATCAGGGGTCATTCATGAAAAACTACAACAGTTGAAGACTGGTTTGCAGGAGTGGGAAAGGTGGTGAAAATATTCTGTCTCCTGGTATAAACAGTGGTTCTTTCAATTACACTGGAAAATCTTCCTGATAAATACCCTGGCTGGGCCATTGATCATTATTTTTATGATCCTCTTAGTAAGTCTTTGCATAATTAATTTTCTCATCCACTTTATTCAGGCACCCATAGGTGTAGTTAAGATGCTTTTGCTAAGCCCAGTACATGCCCTTAAGCAGTTATGTAAATAGGAAACTCAAGGAGAGTCAAGGGTTTGACTCTAGTCTATAAGAAGAGAAGGGAATGTGGGGCCCTATGTTCTGAACAAGGAGGAGCACCATTTTGCAAAGGACTACATGTTGTAGACATCTTAGGTTTTCTTTCTCAAGCTTAAATTTCCATTAACACCATCCTGAAATACCTGATCATACCATGTAGTTTATCTGGAAAAAAAAACAAGAGGAATGGTAAGAAGGTACCCTTTATATCAGCCAATCATTTAAAGATTATCAGAAGCTAGAACCTCTTCATCCCCTCCCATATAAACTGGCTTGTAATCTTGAACAGGGTTTTTCTCCTGTAAGAGAAAACCCTAGCTATACAGTTTGGAATTGTTGGTAGATGGACTATATTTTAGTTTTTCTTTATTACAATTGTGTGGTCTCTTCCTTTGACTATGGTCCCTTAAGAAGGGTATCCCTAGTTTTTCTTAAAAAGAAGTTTTAGATCCTCAATGGGTTCCCAGCAGTAGGTTGCTCTTTTTCTATTAGATTGTCATCACTGCTTGGCATAAATGGCACTGTTTTTACCCTGGAAAGATGAACCCAAATAGAAATTCCATTAAGTTTTACAGTCATGAATTTCTCAATTATACAGCCATGGGAGTGCTCAAAATAACTTAGTAAAGAATCTTCCATTTGATCTTAACAATTCTTCCATTTGACCTAATGGGGATCCAGCCTAGAAGACTATCTTGTTAGCAGACATTCTCCCTCTGTCAGAGACCTTGAAGAAGGTATGGAAAACAGAATAAAAGACAGTAGCAAAAAAAAGGCTAAGTATACATTTTCATCAGGGAAAAGGAATTGCACCAGAATTAACGTATAAATCTATGGTACCCTATGTGATATGAATATTTATAGTCATAATAGTATTAAATATGGAAGTTGACCATAGAAGGTTTCTCAATTAAAAGAAAAGAAAATCATATATTTGACAGAGTGTTTACAAGTGACTTCTAAACCTTTTAGCAACAATAAAAACAAATCAATTTTTAGATTTCCATACACTGTGCCATTATTCAAAAACCAAGAAAATTATGTCAGACATTGATCATCAGCTCTCAGCATTCATTCCTCTTGTCTTCAACTCTGCCTTACTACCATCATCTCTAATACATCTTTTATTTGGGGGCCACTCAATAATGCTCAGAGGCTACTCTGACTCTGCACTCTGGAATTACTTCTAGTGAAGATAGGGGACCATATGGAATATCAGAGATTAAATCGAGATAGGCAGCATTCAAAGCAAACACCCTACTCACCATACTATGGCTCTGGGCCCCTTAATATATTCTGTAACTGCAACTTCCCTGACCTTTCCCATCTTACTTTAGTAAAAAGGCTTTACAAAGATAGGCTAGGTGAAAACCCTGGAAAAAAGTAATCTCCCAGGTTGAAGTAAAAGATTTATAAAGGTAATACCAATATTCCTTGGCTATCAAAAAGAAAAACCCAAACTGCTTCTATTCTACTTACAGAATAAAACAGTGGGATTTCCATGAGGCAGAGTCCTACCAAATCCATTCAGGGCAGTTCAATCTAGTTTGTCAAGATTCATAGCTCCTCTTGGATGCTCAAGACCCTCTAGATGATTTTTTTAATTTTCATTGTGACTGAAGTTCATTACAAAAAATTATTTACGGTACATAGTGACAATGAATGAAGGGCATTCCCACCATCAATGTTGTCCTCCCTCCACTCCTGTTCCCAGCATGTCTCCCATATCTCCCTTCTTAACCCCCCCCCCCCCCAGAATACTAGTGTAACTGGTTTTCACTTTACAGCTTGTTGTAGGTTGGGTATCTATTCTGTTTGGTGTTCCAGTCTGGTCATTTTTAATTTACACTACATGTTCATATGACTGGTCCTGGTATCATCCTTTTCCCCCCTCAATTTATGAGGCTGAATGATTCAAGTTATGCTATTCTGTTGGAGATAAAAAGGTTAAGGAAAAGAGAAGAAAAAAATTGGTGTCAACTACTAAAAAAATCACCGAATAGCATCCACAAGAGTGAAAAAGAATAAGAGCACTAACTACTGAAAATTGACTTTGACAACCATGACTGGGCAGAACTTACCTTGAGACCATTAAGGGAAACCCTACCCTAGGCTATAGCTCAGGTCTCTTACAAAAATCAAGATTTCTTAGTACAGAGGCCCAATTCTGACAACAGAGACTGAGCAGAACCTTTGGAACCATAATTTCCTAGACTTCGGCTTAGGGAATGAGCAAAAACATGGAGCACATGATACAGAAAACTGAGCACACCAATAAGGTTGGAACAGAACCTCTAGAACCTTAAAGACTTTATCCTAGGCCTTGTCAAATACAAAGATTGCTTGCTTCAATGGCCTGATTTTCTCATTCTCATCCACAACTGAGAGGAAAGGTTCCTGACACCACAAAAACAAACAAACAAACAAACAAACAAACAAACAAAAAACCTGGGATATGGCTATGAGAAGGTTTGGAGCCAATGGTTGTTCCCATGACAATATGCTTCAAGAGTGGAGAAACCCTGAATCCCTTAGGCCACGGGAATTTCCTTCCTTCCTTCCCCTATACTTACTGTGCCTATACAAAAAAAGAAAAAAGAAAAAAAAAAAAAAGAAAAAAGAAGGTGGAGTAACACCAAACTCTGACACTCCAGCACTTTTTCTGGTTTTATTTTGTTTTGTTTTTTGTTTGATTTTTGATAGATGATTCTTAATAGTATAGACTCCTGTTAGTGCTCATTACCTAATGGCTTCAAGTTTACTCACCAAAAATGATTGGCCTAGAAAATGGAAAACCTTTCATCTGACTTGCCAGTTTTACATTCTTTAAGTGTTCTGACCTATTTTACCTGGGTCAGCTTTTCATCTGTAATGCATGGATCGATCCTCAATGTCTTTCTTTCTTTCTTTCTTTTTTTTTTTGGTTTTTGGGCCACACCCGTTTGCCGCTCAGGGGTTACTCCTGGCTATGTGCTCAGAAATCGCCCCTGGCTTGGGGGGGCCATATGGGACACCGGGGGATCGAACCGCGGTCCTTCCTTGGCTAGCGCTTGCAAGGCAGACACCTTACCTCCAGCGCCACCTACCCGGCCCCATCCTCAATGTCTTTCTATGTGTGCACATGAGTATATGTGTTGTCCATCTCAATGTCTGTCTAATGTCTGTCTGTAATATATATATATATATATATATATATATATATATAATATCTATGTTACGTATAGATATTATTTATATCAAACCACATCTTCCATCATGTATAACCCTTCTTTCCCCCTTTGCTTACCACGTTACAAATTCTTTTCTAGCTCTTCACTCTCTCATACCCCATCTGTTATTTCCCCCCCCCTTTAACCTTTTTTTTTTTTTTTTTTTTGGTTTTTGGGCCACACCCTGTGACGCTCAGGGGTTACTCCTGGCTATGCGCTCAGAAGTTGCTCCTGGCTTCTTGGGGGACCATATGGGACGCCGGGGGATCGAACCGCGGTCCGTCCTAGGCTAGCGCAGGCAAGGCAGGCACCTTACCTCCAGCGCCACCGCCCGGCCCCCCCTTTAACTTTTTTTATCCTCAGTTCTTAACTCCTCATGAAGCTTAGCATAACTTTCCCTCCACTTAGCCAGATGCCAACCAGCTCCCAAAGTGAAAATATAGCTTCTCAGCATGAGAAGAAGCTGATATTCTGCTGCTACTGATTTGCTCTGGGCAGCTCTCTTTCACCTACCTTCCTTCACTGTGGACTTTTGCTTGCTGCCAAAATGGTTTCTTGAAGCCTCTGGCTCAAGGACATTTCCTAATATGTGACTGCTGGAGCCATGTTTCAGACTCCACAAGACCATATCACAGGTTGAGCCTGTGCTCCAGATTTCACCCCCCCCCATTCAGACTATTTCAAAAGATTTATAGGGGACATGTATATCTCCTTTGAATATTTCTTTAGATGTATTTCTTTAATAGGTATAAACTTCATTGAATATCTTATGTAGAGATAATTTCCCCCATTTGGGGAATCTGTTTAGTAAGGTATTCTAGTAGATAATTTTTTCTAATGTTTAGAGTTCATGTTAGAACCAGGTAATGGGGAGTTTTGGGCTTGTTACCTCTGCCCCCATATGCACCAGTAATACCTTGTGGCATTGTTCCTTTTTGCATAAGCACAATAAAATGGGGAAACCTTATGTGTGCAAACAAGTTCTTACCTAATAGAGATAGGAACACATAAAGTTTATATTGCAGTGGGGCCTTACACCTTGAACAATTGTCACAGTGACTTGGCTTAGGATTCAGAAGATCAGACATTGACCATTCACCCTGAACCTTGGATACCATCTACAAAAACAATCATGGTCTTCTACACCATCACCAGGAACTGAATTTCTACCAGGAAGGCCCTATAACTTCCCTGGCATCAACTTACTCCAAAGAGGATTCTTATGGCTTATTTATTTCTCTGCCAATGCATCTGAAAGCACTTGGCCCCTGGCCCCAGCCTTTCTTTAATCCTTTTTCCTAGTTTTATAGAAGAATGTAAAATATGGGTAAAATAAAATAATACATGTCCCAAGATTCTATAGAAAAAAGCAGAAACACCTATTAAAAAATAAGAGTTTAAAAAATCCAATTAAAATAAAGGTGTGTGGGGCAGTTTTTTTTCATAGGCACAAAAAAAAAATACGGGGAAAATATAATGAAAAAACCTTTGGTTTAAAATCAAAGATACTTTACCATGAACATCCTGATATAGGACCAAAAATAGGCTACAGGCATTCTAAGTTGTCTAACCCCAAAGTCTTTCTTTATGGTTCCAGTAAAAGTTCTTCTCAATCACAGTTGTAGCTGTCAGGTTTCTGTAGTTAGAGATGCTGTTTTTTGTCAAGATCCTATGTCAAGTTCAGGATGAAATGGAGTGTCTTCTGCTTTCATCTCACCATTAGGTGGCTTGGAAGGATTCCTGCCTTGAAAGCAAGTTATTGCTGTTACCAAGTCGTCAGAGTGTCATCTGAACCCACTCTGGAGCAAGTCAATGCCAGGGCAGCATTAGGGCCATCTCTGGTAGAAGTCCAATTCCTGATGCTGGTGTAGAAAACCATGCTGGTTCCATAGATGGAATCCAAGGTTCAGGAGCAAAGAACCATATGGTATTGTTCCTTTTTACATAGGAACATTAAAATGGGTATATCTCACATGTGTTCTTATCTGATAGGGATAGGAACACATACATTTTATATTGTAGTGTGGCCTTACACCTTGAACACTTGGTATAGTGACTAGGCTTAGGCTCCAGAAGATCAGAGAGTGGACATTTACCTCTGTATCCTCATTCTTATTTGTTTTCAAGGATAATTTGATTTTCTCTCTGACACACTGACTGTTCCATAATGACCTATTTATTTCCCAAGTGGTTGTGTTGTTTCTCCATTTCTGTCTATGTTTAACATATTTTCAGTGCTTCTCTGTCTGAGAAATTATTTGGTATGTTTTTTTTTGTTTGTTTTGTTTTTTTGGGCCACACTCATTTGATGCTCAGGGGTTACTCCTGGCTAAGTGCTCAGAAATTGCCCCTGGCTTGGGGGGACCATATGGGACACTGGGGGATTGAACCACGGTCCTTCCTTGGCTAGCGCTTGCAAGGCAGACACCTTACCGCTAGCGCCACCTCGCCAGCCCCATAATCTATTTACTTTGTGGAGGAATGTATATGTCCAAGAATGTGCTGTATAATGTCCCATGTGCACCAGAGAAGAAAAATTTTAAGCTTTTGGGGAATATAAAAAAACAAACTATATACCTATATACTAAGGCCCTCTTGTCCTTTTCTTCCTTCAAAGCAAGTACCTTATTATAGAATATTTCCTTACTTCTTATTGATATATCATTCCTCCTTCCCTTGAGGAATTATTTTACATAGAATTAAATATCCTTTGTCAAAAAACAATGGCTATGATAGTGATTTTAAAAAGCATTGTGTCAGGCTGGAGCCGTGGCTCAAGCGGTAGGGGGTTTGCCTTGTATGTGCTAACCTAGGATGGACCGAGGTTCCATCCCCTGGCATCCTATATGGTCCTCCAAGCTAGAAGGGATTTCTGAGCTCATAGCTAGGAGTAACCCTTGAGCATCACTGGGTGTGACTCCCAAACAAACAAATAAACAAAAATTATGCTTTGTTCAGCTCTAATTTAAATAAAGTGCCTGGTTTTCACACATAAACTGAACTACACTGTTGAGTACTCTGTACTTATTTTTTTCACTGAGGTAATTTCTTTTAGAATATATAACCTGTAGCAAATAACTATTGATGAATTAAATTTTTAAAATGACCTATAACTAAAATGTTGTCATTGCTACATGTTTTATAGTAGTGAATTGTAAAGGGAGTTATAATTATATATAGTCTTATACCCATAATAAAAAAATAGAGGGGCTGGAATGATAGCACAATGGGTAAGGCATATGTCTTGCATGCTGTTGACCCAGGTTCTATCCCAAGCATATTATCCCTCCCATGATCATTGCAACACTATCCACAGTAGCCAAAATAAGAATTCAAACCCAGCATCCAAGAGCAGATGGCAAGATTTAAAACAATCTGGTATCTATATTCAAAATTATGCTACTAAGCTTTAAGAAAAGACCAATTTTGCAGTTTCAACCTTGAGGTTGGATCTAGAGATTATCATGCTGAATGCCAGAGAGTAGGGGAAAGAAACATAGTATGATAATAAGAAATACCCAAATCCAAGAGATCCTGGAAACTGGTTTGCAGAACTGTACTTAAAAGGGATTAAGATGGGTAACTCTTGTAATTGAGGTGGTAAACAAATATTTGGATAAGGAATGGTTTTACCACACTGGATACATGGAAATATTATTAACAATATTATAAATTACATTGCTTCAATTGAATGGGATGTTTGGCAAAAAAATGGATACATTATTAGAACAGAGTATTTACTAAGTGTAAATTTTTGCAAATATTAAGTAAAAATAAAAATGAATGGTTTATCAATTTGAACATAGATAAGAATTTAATAGCCTTAAGTAAATAAAAGTAAATAGGTTTGATATTTGTTTATTTTTTTTATTTTTGGTACTTGGGGCTTACTCTTGGCTCTGTGCTCAGAAATCTCTCCTAGCAGGGGACCATATGAGATGCCGAGGATTTAACTCTGGTTGGTCCAGGGTCAGCTGTGTGCAAGGCAAATGTCTTATCACTGTGCTATTACTTCAGCCCCATAGGTTTGATGTTCAGTTGTTGAGTACTTGTCTTTGCATGAGTGAGGTCCTATGTTCATTCCCTGGCATCACAAAATAGAAATTATTTGAAATTATCCTGAAGTTTATATATTTTATTTATGCATCTTCATACTAAATGTGAGTTTTTAGTACAATTTTCTTTTTTTCAATGTTTCTATTAAATATATGCAATATTTTTATCACTGCTTATGCTCTAATTATAGTTTTCTTCTCTAGTTTTTTTAATTGAATCCATAAATGTTTAGTATTTAAAATTTATCCTGTATAAAGTGTATTGTTAATTTACTGATAAAATATTAGCAGAGTGTTTTTGAGAGTATTGCTTTAGTATGCAGGGTGAGTGGACTGGAGAGGGCACACTAAATCCCATGTTCCTTTCAGGGTATATTTCTTTCTCCAATATCTTTGACTTACAATCATACCAAAGAAAAAGAAAAAAATAAAATAAATACAGTCAGTCTGAATAACTGTTTTAAAATCTTGTAATGACTCAAAGCACAGTTCCAGACATCAGAAATAATATCTCAATCTGTGCCAGTGAAATGTTAACTATATTTCATTATTAATATCAATAATATTTTATTCATTACTTGTTCCAAGGAGATCAGAGTTCATTCATCTTTTCATTCATTAAACACCATTATGACAGCCTAGCTGAGTCTGAAGAATGGGGGAAAAGAAATTCATGATTGTTATCATTTTCAGTGTGTAAAGTAGGAAAAAGAGGCAATTTAGGTGGTGAAAATGATAGTCCAAGTTACATTATTTTAGGTCTCTTCTCACTATCATATAAACTTTATGAGGGCAGAGGGAAACAATCTATTTCCTAATGTATTTCTAATGTATAAAAAGTACTTGTCACTCTTAATTTATTAATATTTTAAGGAATTGTTATATTTTACACTATCTTTATTAATCCTTATCTTTACACTATAAGAAAATTTATTTGGGGGCCAGAGAGATAGCACAGCAGAGTTTGCCTTGCAAGCAGCCAATCCAAGCCAATCCAAGATGAATCCCGGCATCCCATAATCCCATATAGTCCCCCGTGCCTGCCAGGAGCTATTTCTGAGCAGATAGCCAGGAGTAACCCCTGAGCACCGCTGGGTGTGGTTCAAAAACCAAAAAAAAAAAAAAAAAAAAAAAAAAAGAAAAGAAAAAAAAAAGGAAAATTTATTTGAAAGAATTTTAAGGTCGATTATCAACTAGTTGAACTTAGGGTGAGAAAATAGTCTATAGTAAAATAGAGTAATGGACTAGAAACCACATTGGATATAAGCAGATGCCAGGCCACAATTCTATTATCTATTTTTCAGAATGAGAATACATTACTTTTTTAAAATAATTTCTTTAAGCACCATGGTTACAGACATGTCATGGTTGGATTTCAGTCATAAAATGAACACCATTTTATGTATACCAGCGCAAATTTCTGGCTACCAATGTCCCCATTTTCCTCCTCCTTTGCCCCCTCCTTCTTTGTCTTCTAGACAGTCATTCTATTTCTCTCTTTTACTATCACTGTCATGGTAGTTGTTGTGTAGTTATTTCACTAACTGTGCTCTCCACTCTGTGATGTTTCAAAACATGGACTGGTCCTTCTAGCCCTCATCTCTATTATTTCTGGGTATTACCATACTGTCTTTTATTTTTATTAAATTTACACAGATGAGTGAGCAGACTCTGTGTCTATATCTTTTACTCTGAAACGTTTGACTCAGCATAATTCTCTCCATGACCATCCAAGTATAAGCAAATTTTATGACTTCATTTTTTCTAACAGCAGCATAGTATTCCATTGTGTAGATACACCTTGTTTCTTTAGCCTCTCATCTCCTGTCATGCACCTGGGTTGTTTCCAGATTCTGGCTACTTTAACTAGAGGTACAATGAACATAGGAGTACAGAGGGCATTTTGTATTGTGTTTTTTGTGCTTCTAGGGTATATACCTAGGAGTTGTATTGTGGATCATATGGGAGATCAATTTCCAGTTTTTTGAGGAATCTCCGTATTGATTTCCATAAAGGCTGGACTAGACGGCATTCCCACCAGCTATAAATAAGTGCTCCTTTCTTCCCACAACTCTGCCAGTACTGATTGTTCTTGTTCCTTGTTATATGTGCCAGTCTCTGTGGCCGGAGATGATATTTCATTGTTACTTTGATTTGTATCTCTCTGATGATTAGTGATGTGGAGCATTTTTTTCATGTTTTTTTCTTTGTTTTGTTTTGTTTTTGCCATCTATATTTCTTCTTTGAGGAAATGTTTGTTCATTTCTTCTTCCCATTTTTTGATGGGGTTAGATGCCTTTTTATTGTTATGTTCTATCAGTATTTTGTATATCTTAGATATTAGGGGCCGGAGAGATAGCACCAGTGGTAGGGCATTTGCCTTGTATGCAGATGGATAGTGGTTCAAATCCTGGCATCCTATATGATGCCCCTAGCCCTCCAGGAGATATTTCTGAGTAGAGAGCCAGCAGTAACCCCTGAGCACCACTGGATGTGACCCCCCCAAAAAAGAAGATAATTATCCCCTTATCTGATGGGTATTGGGTGAATAGTTTAACCCATTCTGTGGGTGGCCTTTGTATCCTACTTACTGTTTCATTTGAGGTGCAGAGATGAGAATACATTTCTGATATTTTACTAGACTGAATTTTCATACCGTGATGATGAATATTGTGTTTTGACTTCTGTGTTATAGCCACTATATTATCATACTCACTTATTTTTAATTAATGATAATTATTTGGAAATTAAGGTTTCTTCATTATAAAACACAATTGACTCTGCATTTATGTCTTCACAATTAAGTTTTTTTGCGGGTTGAGTTCTTGCCATATATTTCCTTATTCTTTGATTTAAAATTAATTTTTTTGTAAAAATATAAATCTATAGATTATTTGTAATTTAAGACAAATATTAGGATAACAATATATATTTGTAGTGACTGAGTTTAATTCTTTGTCTAAAATGTATTTATTTTAAGGGCAGAGTGTTGGCGCAAGCAGTAAGGAGTCTGCCTTGCTCACACTAGCCTAGGACAGACAGTGATTTGATCCCCCAGTGTCCCATATGGTCCCTCAAGCCAGGAACAATTTCTGAGAACATAGCCAGGAGTAATCCCTGAGCATCACTGAGTGTGGCCAAAAATAAAAAAATAAAAAAACCCAAAACATATTTATTTTAATAATTTAGACCACACCCAGATATGCTCAATGTACTGTGCATTGGATGAAATAAACCTTATTCCCATATGTAAAGCATGCAGTCCCGTGAACTAGCTCTTTAACTCCTAAAATTTAGATAATTTTTAAAAAGGTACCACATATTTCCTTAACTCATCTGTTTGCTAGTTAATTTCTCTTACATTAACCATAATAAAGTTGTGATCATTATGTTTCAAATTGCCTAAGAAAGAGAACCCAGAAGTCTGTATTTATAGTACTGCTAAGATGCAAAGATATATACATTTCTTAAAGACATATTTTAATCATATCAGCATTTAAATTAATAGACTTACAACAAAGAAATTTTATACATAACGAAGGTGGATCTTAATCAATCAGTTGAAGGCCTTAAGAAAACAGATTAAATTTCCCAAAAGAAAAGGAAATTCTCCATTATTATTCCTCAGATTTGAATTTCAGCATTAACAATCTGAATAGTTTACTAGGCATACTTTGCCAGGATTCATAATTGTGTGATTACAAATTTTAGTATATTAAACTTTATTTATATCTTTAAATGTATATACATAAATAGATATGAATATGTGCAAACTATTGTTTCTGTTTTTATGGATATAACTACAATAGGAGTCCTGTTTTTTGTAATCTGATTTACTCTCTTCTGGAGTCTCTATAATTTATCAGTGTTTCACTTAATCAGTATATAACTTCCAAAAAGATACAGTGTTCAAAATAAATTTTATCAGGAAAAATGTCTATGTAAATGTAGTATAAGTGTGCACTATATATATTGGCTCTTATAAAATATTTTATTGATTAAATACTTGTTTAACATTCACAAGTTGTTAATATGAAACCACAAGTTAGTGTTCAATTCTTCAAAGGATATATATATATATATATATATATATATATATATATATTGTTTTGTTTTGTTTTCCCTTTTCGGTCACACCGGGTGGTGCTTTGGGGTAACTCCTGGCTCTGCACTCAGAAATTACTCCTGGCAAAGAAATATGAAGATTCCTCAAAAAACTGTAAATTGAACTCCCATACCAACCAGCTATTCCACTCCTAGGATATATCCTAGGAACACAAAAAATCCAGTACAAAAATTGCTTCCTCACACCTATATTGATTGCAGCACTAGTCACAAAAGCCAGACTTTAGAAACAACCAAGATGTCCTTCAAAATATAAATGGCTAAAGAAACTGTGGTACATAAACACAGTGGAATATTATGCACCTGTCAGGAGAGATGAAGTCATAAAATTTCCCTATACATGGACTTACATGGAATCTATTATGCTGAGTGAAATAAGTCAGATGGAGAGAGATACACATAGAATAGTCTCACTCATCTATGAGTTTTAAGAAATATAAAAGATATTTTTGCAATAATTTTCAGAGACAGAAAGGGTGGAGCTGGAGGAGCATGGCCAAACACATCATTCAGCCAATGAATACCACCACAACATGTAGAAAAACCCACAATACAGGTGTGACAATGGGGAAACAACGCAGGCAAGCATCAGACATAGAGGATGAAGATGACAATTCTGATGACCAGATAATGACCAACCAACTAATCAATCTCTCAGATAAGAAGTTTAGACAAGAAATATGGAAGATGCTCAAAGAACTCAAAGAAACCATGGATCGAGTTGAACAGAACACTAATAAGAACCAAGAAAATACGAAGACAGAAATTACAAAACTCCAAACTAAAATAACATGTCAACTAACAGGCCTGAAAAACTCAGTAAATGAAGTGAATGACAAAATGGATAAGCTCTGGGACAGGGTATCAGAAGCTGAGAATAGACTTGGTGCTGTGGAAGATGAGATAAATAACAACTCCATACAGCGGGAGATTGGAAAAAAAAACTTAAAGCAAATGAACAGACAATGGAAAAATTAGTCAAAGAATGGGAACAGATGAAAATAGAAGTCTATGATAAGATCAATAAAAACAACTTAAGAATCATTGGAGTTCCAGAGACCCAGGAAGAAAATTTCCAGGAAGAATCAATGGTCAAGAACATCATTAAAGAGAAACATCCAGAGCTAAAGAATATATGTGATCAAATCCTGCATGCTCGAAGAGTACCAACCAAAAGAGACCCCAGAAAAACCACCCCAAGACACATCCTAATCACAATGACAAATCCCACAGATAGAGACAGAATTCTGAAAACAGCAAGATCAAAAGGGGAAATTATGTTCAAGCAAGCATCCTTGAGATTTACAACAGACCTGTCACCAGAAACACTCAATGCCAGAAAGCAGTGGTGGGATATTGTGACAAGACTGAATGAAATGAATGCTTCACCTAGAATGCTGTACCCAACAAAACTCACTTTACAGTTTGATGGAAGAATACATGGTTTCACAGACAAAAAACAGCTCAAAAACTTTACAGACTCAAAACCAGTCTTAAGAGAAAAACTGAAAGACGTAATTTAAGACAAGACTAACCAAAAGACACACAAAATTTTGATATAAAGATGGCATTACATCCCAGGACAATTCTTTCTCTCAACGTCAATGGACTAAATGCACCACTTAAGAGACACAGAATGGCTAAATGGATTAAAAAATTCGATCCAACATTCTGCTGCCTACAAGAAATGCACCAGAATAGTCAGAACAAACATAGACTCAAAATAAAAGGCTGGAGAAAAATTATCCAAGCAAACAACACCCATAAAAAAGCTGGAGTGGCCATACTAATATCAGATAATGCAAACTTTATACTCAGGAAGGTTGTAAGGGACAAAGATGGACATTTTATATTAATCAAGGGGTATGTAGAGCAGGAAGAAATAACTCTCCTAAACATATATGCACCGAATGAGGGGCCAGCAAAATATTTAATACAACTGTTGACAAATCTGAAAAATAATATCAACAACAACACAATAATTGTGCGGGACATCAACACAGCTTTGTCAACACTGGATAGGTCAACCAGACTAAAACCCAACAAGAATATACTAGACCTGAAAAAAGAAATGGAAGAAAGAGGCCTAGTGGATATATATAGGACACTCCATCCTCAGAAACCTGGGTACAATTCTTCTCCAATGTACATGGGACATAGACTACATGCTGGCACATATAACATACCACCATAATATCAAGAGAATAGAAATTTTGCAGACTAACTTCGCTGACCACAAGGCTCTGAATTTATTTGTGAATTCCAAAGGGACTCAGAAGAAAAACTTTAACACCTGGAAGTTAAATAGCCTCATACTGAATAACCAGTGGGTCCGAGATGAAATCTAGGAGGAAATCAAAAGGTTCCTGGAAACAAATGTCAATAAAGGCACAAAGTATCAGAACTTATGGACCACAGCAAAAGCAATACTGAGAGGAAAATTTATAGCTTTGCAAGAACACATCAGGAAGGAAGAAGGAGCTTACCTGAGTAGCTTAATGACACAGCTAATAGAACTAGAAGTGCTCAACAAAAGGACCCAAAAATAGGCAGACAGAAGGAAATAACAAAGCTGAGAGCAGAAATCAACAAAGTGGAGACCTAAAAAACAATCCGAAAGATCAACAAAAGCAGAAGTTGGTTCTTTGAAAAAATAATCAAGATTGATAGACCACTGGCAAACCTAACAAAAAAAGAGAGAGAAAGAAACTTGATAACTCGTATTAGGAATGAAAAAGGAGAGATCACTACTGATATGACAGAGATTCAAAGGGTAATCAGAAACTACTTTGAGAAACTCTGTGCCACTAAAAATGAGAACCTGGAAGAAATGGATAAATTCTTGGACTCTTATAATCTTCCACAGTTGAAGGAAGAGGATGTAGCATATTTAAACACCCTCATCACCATTGATGAAATTAAAACAGTAATGAAGTGTCTGCCCAAAAACGAAAGCCCAGGCCCAGATGGATTCACTAATGAATTCTTTCAAACTTTCCAAGAGGAACTACTACCAATCCTGGCAAAACTCTTTCATGAAATTGAACAAACAGAAACACTTCCAAATAGCTTTTGTGAAGCCAACATCACCTTGATACCTAAATCAGACAGAGTTGCTACAAAAAAAAGAAAATTACAGACCAATATTGTTGATGAATACAGATGCAAAGATCCTCAACAAAATCCTGGCAAATAGAATTCAATGCCTCATTAAGAAGATCATCCACTATGACCAAGTAGGTTTCATCCCAGGAATGCAAGGATGGTTTAACATCCGTAAATCTATCAATATAGTACACAACATCAACAACAAGAAAAATAAAAACCACATGATCATATCAATAGATCTAGAGAAAGCATTTGATAAGGTCCAACACCCATTCTTGATCAAAACTCTCAGCAAGATGGGGATGGAGGGAACCTTTCTCAATATAGTGAAGGCCATCTACCACAAGCCAGTGGCAAATATTATCCTCAATGGAGAAAAACTGAAAGCCTTCCCTCTAAATTCTAGGACAAGAGAAGGCTGTCCTCTCTCACCACTCCTATTCAACATAGCACTGGAAGTATTCGCTATAGCGATTAGGCAAGAAAAAGATATCAAGGGAATCCAGATAGATAAGGAAGAAGTCAAGCTCTCACTGTTTTCAGATTACATGATACTCTACTTAGAAAACCGTAAAGACTTGACCAAAAAGCTTCTACAAACAATAGACTCATATAGCAAGGTGGCAGGCTACAAAATTAACACACAAAAATCAATGGCCTTTCTATACACCAATACTAATAAGGATGAAATGGACATTAAGAAAACAACCCCATTCACAATAGTGCCACACAAACTCAAATATCTTGGAATCAACCTAACTAAAAATGTCAAGGACCTATACAAAGAAAATTATAAAACTCTGCTCCAAGAAATAAGAGAGGACACGCGGAAATCGAAATACATACCCTGCTCATGGATTGGCAGGATTAACATAATCAAAATGGCAATACTCCCCAAGGCATTATACAGATTTAATGCAATCCTTCTAAAGAAGTGGATCAGGCACTTTTGAAATTGTTTTGGAACAATAAACACCCTAGAATAGCTAAAGCAATCATTGGGAAAAAGAATATGGGAGGAATTACTTTCCCCAACTTTAAACTTTACTACAAAGCAATAGTTTTCAAAACAGCATGGTATTAGAATAAGGACAGGCCCTCAAATCAGTGGAATAGGCTTGAATACTCAGAAAATGTTCCCCAGATATACCGTCACCTAGTTTTTGATAAAGGGGCAGGAAATCCTATATGGAGCAGGAAAAGCCTCTTCAACAAGTGGTGTTGGCACAACTGAATAGCCACTTGCAAAAAATTGAACTTAGACCCCCAACTAACATCATGTATGAAGGTAAAATCCAAATGGATTAAAGACCTTGATATCAGACCCAAAACCATAAGATATATAGAACAACACATAGGCAAAACACTCCAGGACATTGAGACTACAGGCATCTTCAAGGAGGAAATTACACTCTCCAAGTAAGTGAAAGCAGAGATTAACAGATGGGAATATATTAAGCTGAGAAGCTTCTGCACCTCAAAGGAAATAGTGCCCAGGATACAAGAGCCACCCACTGAGTGGGAGAAACTATTCACCCAATAACCATCAGATAAGGGGCTAATCTCTAAAATATACAAGGCACTGACAGAACTTTACAAGAAAAAACATCTAATCCCATCAAAAAATGGGGAGAAGTAATGGACAGACACTTTGACAAAGAAGTGGCCAAAAGACACATGAAAAAATGCTGCACATCACTAATCATCAGGGAGATGCAAATTAAAACAACTATGAGGTACCACCTTACACCCCAGAGATTGGCACACATCACAAGGAATGAGAACAAGCAGTGTTGGCGGGGATGTGGAGAGAAGGAATGCTTATCCATTGCTGTGGGAATGCAGTCTAGTTCAACCTTTATGGAAAGCGATATGAAGATTCCTCCAAAAACTGGAAATCTAGCTCCCATATGATCCAGTCAGACCACTCCTAGGAATTTTCCCTAGGAACACAAAAATACAATACAAAAATCCCTTCCTTACACCTATATTCATTGCAGCACTATTTACCATAGCAAGACTCTGGAAACAGCCAAGATGCCCTTCAACAGAAGAATGGCTAAAGAAATGTGGTACATATACACAATGCAATATTATGCAGCTGTCAGGAGAGATGAAGTCATGAAATTTTCCTATAAATGGATGTACATGGAATCTATTATGCTGAGTGAAATAAGTCAGAGAGAGAGAGATAGATAGAGAGAGAAACACAGAATGGTCTCACACATCTATGGGTTTTAAGAAAAATGAAAGACATTTTTGCAATAATAATTTTCAGACACAAAAGAGAGAAGGGCTGGAAGTTACAGCTCACCTCATGAAGCTTACCACAAACAGGGTTGAGTTCAGTTAGAGAAATAACTACATTTTGAACTATCCTAATAATGAGAATATATGAGAGTTATAGATAGCCTGTCTAGAGTACAGGCAGTGATTGGGTGTGGAGGAGGGAGATTTGGGACTTGGTGATGGGAATGTTGCACTGGTGATGGGTGGTGTTCTTTACATGACTGAAACCCAAACACAATCATGTATGTAATCAAGGTGTTTAAATAAAATACATAAAAAAACGAAAAAGAAAAATAACTACATTGAGAACTATCATAACAATGTGAATGAATGAGGGAAGTAGAAAGCCTGTCTAGAGTTCAGGCAGGGGTGGGTAGGGAGGAGGGATATTTGGGACAATGGTGATGGGAATGTTGCACTGGTGAAGGGGGTGTTCTTTACATAACTGAAACCCAACCTCATTCATGCTTGTAATCAAGATGTTTAAATAAAGATATTATAAAAAAAAGAAATCGCTACTGGCAGTCTCAGAGAACCATATAGGTTTTTGGGGAATGAAGCAAGGTTGGTTACATACATGCAAGGCAAACTCTCTACCCTCTGTGATATCACTCAGGCCCCAGAATATTTCATTTTTACTCATATCCTATACTATTTGAGAGGTTGACTTCTATTTTTTAATTTTCTATTTAATTATTTGGCTTTTGTTTCATTTTAACTGAGGCAACATTGATTTAATTTTTTTGCTATATTTTCAGGAATGCTTTTTCACATATTTTTAACAGACCCTCCAACAAAATGTCCAAATTCCTTCACTTTTGTCTATTGCTATATTTCTGCTATGTGTCATCCTCTCTGATAAGTTGAATTCTGTTTGAATCCAAAGATTGATTTGTGTGTTTCTCTAGCTTTTGTCTCTGTATCCCATATAGAATTATGATCATTTTCATTTATATTTCTTTTTATGATGTCTTTATTTTGTTTTTGAATTTAAGGGCTTAGGGCCACATCTAGAGATGCCCAGAGCTTATTAGCTTACTTATGGTTCTGTACTCACGGATAACTCCATGTAGTGTTCAGGAACCATATGAAGTGAGGGTGATTGAATTGGGTGGGCCATTTCTGAAGCAAGCACCTTAACTATCTCTCTAATCCCTGGCATCTTTCTTTTCTATTTTGTTTCTGGGTTTGCGCATTGTGTTGTTTTGCATAGTTTATTTATTTTGCATAGGTGTCACAGGAGATTTTTTTAGACTCTGGATCATATATGGAGGATTATACTATATATATGTGTATGTATATGTATATATATATGTATACATATGGCTGTGTCATAAACTCTGACTTTACCCTGAAAAGTTCAGCTCTTTCTACCATTGAGCTATATCCCATGGACTTCTTTTGGTTTACTTTAACATTTCACTCATAGATCAACCCAATTCATGTTGTTGCATATGGTAAGATTTATCTTTATAGCTAAATAATATTTCATAGCACACTCATTTGAAATTGGTACTGATTTGTTTTCATATATTGGCTATTATAAATACTGCTGCAGTAAACACAGGTGGACACATCTTTTCATATTCTTTCTTAAGAATATGAAAAGAATAAAGTTTCCACATTTTTCAGAGAAATACCTAGAAGTACAATTTATGGATTATATATTTTAAATTGAGTTCTGGTATCTTAGAAAGTTCCCATGGCTTTCTAAAGGACTGGGCATATTTATATTTTCATCAACAGTGAATGAGAATTTCTATTTCTCCACAGTCTTACATACATTGTTTGTAACCTTTCTGGTGTAGATTCAGTATTTTGAAATCTTCCAATTTTGGCCTCTTTCTGATTTTGTTTCTATTTTGTGGTTCTCTATTATTCTGTTTTACTATTTAGCTTTCTACTGTGGATTCCCATTTATATGATTTATCACTGATGGCCCCCATGAAATATCCTGTGCACCCATATACCTACTGCTGAGACAGGATAATACAAACCATCAACTTTTCTCATTACCTGAATATCTATCATTATTTCTCATTAACTCAGTATCTCATTGTAGTTTTGATTTGTATTTCCCCAATAATAAGGGATGATAAATATTTTCCCTTGCCTGTTTTTAATTTTCATATTTTTTGGAGAAGTCTTGTTCATATAGTCTATTTATTTTTAAAATGAGGTTGTCTTTGTTTTTGTTGAGTTGTATGTTATTTATAAAACTTGGATATTAATCCGTGGTAGGGTATATAAAGGGCTAATGTTATTTTTCCTTTCCAAGCAAGGCCTTTAGGATTTCATTTACTTTCTTTTTCTTTTTTATTCTTTACTAAGCAGATTTTAAAATTTGATGTGTTCATTTGTTTATTTTTTATTTTGCTGAAGAGATCATTGATATCTATCATACAGTATTTTTAAGTAAATAATATCTTTATTTAAACATTATGATTACAAATATGATTATAGTTTGGCTTCAGTCATAAAAAGAACAACCCCCTCTACCAGTGCAACATTCCCATCACTGATGCCCCTACCTTTCTCCTCCTCCCTGCCTGTATTCAAGACAAGCTTTCTACATACCTTACTCATTGACATTGTTATGATATTTCTCTGTGTAGTTATTTCTCTAACTGCATTCACCACTCTTTGTGGTGAGCTTCATATTGTGAGCTGGGCCTTCTGGCCCTTGGTTGCCAGAAAGAATTTTAAAAAAGAAAAAGGAAAACAGAAATCTTTGTAGGATAATTTTTAGGACACACCCATCTTGCCTATTAATTTAAACTTAAGTTATGAACAGAAGGTAAACTAAGGGCAAGCTGTCCTCTTCTTTTAACTTTGGGACAAGGAAAGTTGCTATTTTTTGATATTGATCTTGATCTTTGATCTGATTCTAATGTTTACAAGGGACACTTTAGGCATCGAGCCATTTCCTGACTCCTAGAAATTTTTCATGCTTAATTTGATCTAATCTTTTAATTATTCCAATTAAAAATAAAAAAAACATTTTAACCATAATATTACCACTCAATTGTTGCTTATTTCTCTCAATTTACACCTATATTTTCTATGTATATACTAATTTTTAACTCAAAATTGTGAATGAGGCTCAAAACACAATTAAAAATGAGCCATATAATCATCATGGGTTAAGAATAATTGTTCAACAAACATATATTCACAAAATGTACAAACGTCCTTTCTACATCTATTGGTCCAAAAATACAACAGCATAATACTGCATTAAATACCTCATTGATATGTAGATTCACTATGTCTATGAAGTTTAATTAATTTAGTTCTATTTATTCTTAGTGAACTTAGAGTGACTCTTAGTGATTAATACTTCCTCTTCTAGATGTTCCTGAGACATTTGTTTAATTATGTCTTGGATATTTGCTGGAAATTGATGGAGTGCTTTATATATATAATATCACTATGCACATTTTAATTTACCATGGAAATTAGAAAGGTATTGACCTCTTATTATTTTTTTTAGCATCTTCCTAGTCACTGTGCTCAGCCAGGTAGTTCTTCTTTGGTGCTATAATTATATGGGAAATAAAAGTTACCTTTTGGTCCAAAGACAGGAACACAATTGTATTTTAGATAAGAACCACATTAATTTATATGAAAAAAGAACCTTGTAAATCCTCCATTACCTCTTTTTTCCCTTCACATCACTTTTTCTTTTCTCCTCACCTTTTTAATACAAAGAATATTTTTGTTTCCAGTTAAAAAGTAGATTATGACTATTACTCATAGCTCTCAAAAGTATGCCTTTATTTAGAAAACAGCCAAACTTATTTTAAACTTCTTATTCTATTATCCCATCCAGAAATGTGTTTTGTTGCATTTGGTTGAAGTTTACGTGTCTGGATTGAGCAATATTGTCAGGATTGTACTATTAATCATGTGGATGGCAGAAGGTAGGTTACCCAGAACTAAAGTGATGTACAGATGACTCAGTATGTGCCTATTATATCCAGTCAATTATTTAGGTGTCAAAGATTGAGAAAGTCAGGCTTCCTACAAACATAATAGGGATGTGAAAATTCAGTACCTGCAGTACCACTGGTGCAGTACCACTGAGGGTTAGCACTTACATTTTTCTTTGTATGTGTGCAACTTACTGTTTTGCTACTCTTAACACTTGTATCCTTCAGCTATTCATGGTCTGATCTTCTAGCAAATATCTCTTCATTTCCAGTGTTTACTTTTATCAGACTAGTTACTTTTTCTGAATCTTTTCTTTGATTCTTAAACAGAGAAGGAACAGCTTAGTTACTAAGATGCAGAATTTTTTTTTGTTGTTGAAAAGGGAAAAGAGACTGACTAATCACATTGACAGCTGATTTTGTTTATATACAATCTAATTTATTTATGTGTGGACACTGAAATTAATCTCTCACTATATTTTTATCACTTGGTATCTTTTATTTGCATTTGAATCATCCTTATTAGTGTAAATATAGGCTTTTTAGTATAAAAAATAAGAGTATCCTTTTCTCTGCTGAGCCTTCCTACACTCCAAGGACTATAACCTCTTCAGGACCCACACCCGGTAAGATGTCCCCACCCAAGGCACGTGGGGCCAATTCCTGCCGTGATTGGGTACCCAGAGACTTATAAACCACTGCGGCCTTGCTCTCTGCCTTTTCTCTGCTGAGCCTGCCTACACTCAAGGACTATAACCTCTTCAGGACCCACACCAAAAACGCGGCCACTCCGCTTTGCTTCGCCGCCACGCTTATCATGTAACCCCTGAGTTCCATTTCTGTACATTTTAAGAAGCAATCTACAGCCTTGCCAATGGAGTAATTTTGCAGTACACCCCCATATTTACAGAAATCAAGATGGCTCCTCTAATAATCTAAAAAGTAGGAAACAAATAGGTATATTCTCAAATAAGTTTAGAGTAGAATTATGGAAAATGTTCAGGGAGCTCAAAAATAAAGCATCAATAAACTTGACTGTAGCAAAATTAAGCATCAAGAAGATTTGTCAACTAAAATTAGAAATGTTCACACTAAACTAACAGATCAGAAAAACTGAGGTTACCAGGGCCCTTATTCCTAGCCTGAGGAGTGCTGGGAGGCTTGGCAGGCCCCCAGCCGTCCTTGTATTTTTCCCCTGACTCCAGGCCTTCCCTGGGTGCCAGCTCAGATGGCCAGAAGTGGGTTCAGGTGGACTCTTAGTGGTCCTCAGGTTCCCCCTCCCTCCGTACTCCAGGGGGGAGGTGCATGGGGAGGAGGGCGGGCAGACATCTGGCTTCCGATTTCCTACTTGATTCTGGAGACCAGCTCTTGCCAGGTATAGGGTTTTTCTCCCCTGGACTTCAGTCTTTCCCTGGGCACCGGTCTAGGTGGACTCTATAGGGGTCAACAGGCTTTCCCCCTCTCTCTCCCTACACTAATGGGAATGCGCTCTGGGAGAAGGGCAGGCTGTTCTAGCACTGGTTTATGTTGGGACAGTCAGTGGAAATTTTTTCTCTTTGTTTTCATATTGCTAGTGTTGTGTGCATATATTCTACATATCCATAATATCCATCTTGTATTGGGACCTTGATACTGCCCTACAAAGCTCATTTCTAATATTTTACTGCCTCAGTCCCAACCCTTACTTCCCCCCATCCTCCCATGTAGGTGCAGCTAATGACATGAAGCTCACCACATAGAGGGATAAGTGCAGTTAGAGAAATAACTACACTGAAAACTATCATAACAATGTGAATGAATGAGGGAAAAAGAAAGCCTGTCTCAAGTACAGGTGTGGGTGGGGTGGGGAGTAGGTAGATCTAGGAAATTGGTGGTGGGAATCCTGCACTGGTGAAAGGGGGTGTTCTTTACATGACTGTAATCATACAACTACAATTATATTTGTAATCACAGTGATTAAATAAAGATAATTTAAAAAAATAAGAGCATTATATGTTAATTTACAATCTTTTGTTAAAATCAAATGAATAATATAAAATATTGGTTTTAGACATTCTCTTTCTGTTAAAATTTTTTTAAATATAATATTATAAAATTAAATATTTTATATTATGGCATAAAATATCCTTGGTAATCCTAATAATTCTATAATAGAATTTATTTCTTGAGCCTCCTATATTTATACTAACCTATTTTCTTATCAACTAAATGCATAGAGAAACACCTTATTATGTACAACTTACTCTCTTGTTTTTGCATAAAAGAAGTTCAAATAATTTTGTTCCCCTTTTTCTGCAAAAGTGGCTGAAAATGCAACAGTAATTTCATTCATAACTTTCCGATTGTTTCCTCCTGGTGCTCATTTATAATTTCTTATTGTAGTTGTTTTTCAAGGCCTCTTATTCTTTTAAGATAAAGGTCATGGAATAACCTAGGTCTCCTCTCAAAAAATGTTGAAACTTGCTTTTTTCTAAAATCCTGTCAGACTGCACTGAGTGTTTCCTTTCGTGGCTATTTCAAGTACTTATATGACAAGTTGACTTTCTCCCAAGGTTTCTGTCACTTGAATTTTATGAACCAGTTTTTTCTTTCGGTCAAAGTTAAGTCCAGAGAAATAGTCCCTCATAGCGTCATCAGAGGGCTGAGATATGAAATTTTTAGCAAAATAAGATTTCTAACAGATGTCTACTTCATTGACATCTCAGTGAAAGTCTGCCTATTATCTATTTCATTTTCACATCAAATTGTTTATGCCTCTTACTTCTTTAATCCTCAGAATGGTATAGAGCAGTGTTTCTCAAACTGTGATCTGAAGATGCAATTTCATGGTCTATGAGAACTCTATAGAAATTTTAAATTTTGTGCATTTTATTTTAATAATCATCTAAAGTTAATGTAATTACACTCTGGATTATTATTTCAGCTTCTGAATTTGCATACATATTTATGATTTCACAGATGTCAAGTCATCACAATTTATTATTATTGTGTTGGCAAAATAAGTAGGCTGCTATTAGGATGGCATGCCTTAATGTCAAAATGAGAACAATACTCTCATGTACATTGTTGCTGAATTATTTTATCTGTTATAAATATGTAATTTCTGTGAAGTGAATTTGCAGTTAAAGACATTTTCATGAATAAAAATTTGATTTTAAGTTATTCAGTAGATTAAGACATTGGTTTTACCTCATGAAAAAGTGCAGTCTTGCTCAACTTATTGGTTAATGAGAAAAGTACAGATGTAGACTCAGCAAATAAATAATGCATCCTTATGAAATGAAGGCCATGCTATTCTGTGGCAATAAAGGTGCCCTAAAATCTGGAGAGAAAAAGTACGGAAGAATTAAATTATCACACACACACATAAAGTAATTTAAAACATGACAAGTATAACAATGCATTTTATATGTGTCTTGATTTTAGTTAAGAGAAATAATATTCCATTAAATTATGTTGACTGTGGGTGATAGTGATGACTATTCTCTCATTTAGACTACTAAATGTTGACTTCAAAATTCTGTTATAAGTGGGGTAGATGTTGGGGTTCCTGTGGTGTGAAATTCCTAGCTAAGATTTTCTCTTTCTTGAACAATTTTAATAACATAATTGTGAAGTAATTCTAATACAATGGCTAGCTATTCAATGCAGGGGATGTAATGCAGTTCAAGTTGTGTGGTATTGGGGTTCACTGGACCACACTCAGCACTTGGAGCTTCTAGTGCTGCATCTGATAATACATAGGGAACCATGTGGTTCTTGAGTCAAATTCAGATTGGGCATGCGCTAGACAAGTACAGTATCTTAACTTCTATACTTTCTCTTGTTCCCATAATTGAAATTTTGTGGCTATCACTATCACAGTGATTTTTGCATAAGGACATAGTGCTGTATTGTGAGATGATAGTCAAATAAGCCATCATCTTTTTATCCCCCCAATAACACTTACATACAGCTCTGCATTAAGTAGTCTAATGCCAAACTTTGTGCTATTAATCAGAAAGTTAAATAGAAATATAATGACTCTGAATGAAAAACTGAGAAAAAGTTTTCAAGCAGCTCAACCAGTGAGAATATTGGAAAAATGGTTAACCAAGTCAGAGACATGAAAGGAAAGATGAAGAAAAAAGAGAAAAAGGTAAGAGGTGGAAAATGAAAATGAAAGATGCAATTTAAAATAATCCCAAAATATAATATTGTTAAACCAAAGTTGATTAATACATAATTATTTTCAAATAGTCCTTATTTTATTCTCATTATTTTATAATTAAAACACTAAATACATTACTACAGGAGTTATGGTATAATTATCTACTTGATTAATTTATATCATATTGGGGAAAATTTAGTATTTAAATTCTCACTGTTTTTCCCTTAAATTATATTGCCTACTTAAATTGGTCTTTGCTTAATAAAATATTTTGATCCAAGAATTTATACTTCCTGAACCATTTGTAAGCAGTACAATCTTGAGCCTTTTTACAAAAATATAAAAACAGTAGAATATTACAGAAGAAATTTCATGCTAAAGAAATACTGGTGGGTAAGATGGGACCTAAACATGATCTTTTTCATCTTCTTGGAATGTCCTTCCTGTCCTTTCCTACTAAATATCTGCGTTTATAAAATGAGCAGAGTTGTTTTGAAATTAGTTGATCTGAAATTATCTACGTAAATAATTTATGTTAATCCTTGGTATAGAATAGATGGAGGTTGTTTATATTTGTTTTCTTTTAAGGTCAACAGTTAACCCCATAAATCCACATAAACATTCTGTGATGAAATACTACAATGATGAAACTGCCTGTTAAGCATTAAGAGGTAGCAAAGAATGTTTTTCTTAAGTTTTCAAATTTCATCAGATCATTAAATCTTCACTACAGATAATGAATGCAATAGGCTAGAGTCTAGAATCAAAAATAGTTTTTCAAATTCTGAATCCTTTTAATTTATATTAATATGTCTCTCCATGTCTTATATTGGATTGAATCCCACAGGAATTCCCTTTTTTCCTCATGTTTTATTTCAATATGCAAGTAATAAAGGACAATGTAAACAATATACCAGAAGACAGAAATAAGCTTACTCTTCAATATGCAGTTCAATTATATAAAGGAAGTAATTTCAGTGCAGTTGAGAAGTTTATTATAAGGAGACGTTCTGGATGAAGAAAATTTGTAGTATTTTTGTACATGAAATGAGTAAATACATTGAGTTTAGTGGAATCACAAATGACTTCCCAGAGAAACAACCTACAACTTAAGTAATTCAGGTTGAGTACAAAATAAACTTTTAAACTGAGGAAAGTAATCATTATAGAATATTTTAGGAGAACAGCAAATGCAAGGTAAGCCATTTTCAGACAACACTTTCAATTTTTGATTTCATATTTTACCTGATTCTTAATAAAGCCACATTGAGCACACAAGGATGCAAATTTATGTTCCCTGACTTTTGGATTTTAATATGATGAATAGCATATTCATCTTAGTAAACTAGATCATTGAGAACCAGTCAAATAAACAAAATGAGGTACTTTATTTGTCATCCTCCCACTGCTTTATCTGAAAATGTGACACTTGGAACCAAGTCCTATGCTACTAACTCTCTTAACCTTCCAAGAGACTCCAGAGTACTTAACTAAGAATTTTATGTTTTCTAGGAATAGAAATTAATATAGTTCACTGAAACAAACAAAAATCTTATGCACAAAGATAAACTGAAGTGAGCAAGGAAGGCCTAATTGCAGTTATATATTTACTGAGCAACTTTTATTTTTAATTATATTTGATTAACTTTTTCTTTTTCTTTTTCTTTTTTGGGTCACACTGGTGGCACTCAGGTGTTACTTCTGGCTCTGAACTCATAAATCGCTCCAGGCAGGCACAGGGAACTAAATAGGATGCTGGGATTTGAACCACTGTTCGTCCTGGATAAGTATGTGCAAGGCAAACACCCTGCCGTTGTATTATCTCTCTGGCCCCTATTTGATTAACCTTTTGCTGTGTAGAGGTCTTATGCAAGGAAGGCAGTTACATTACAACTGAGACACAACCTCAGTACCCACAAATATTTATTTTTTAAGAAAATTTGATTATATACAAATAATTTTAAACTCAAATTTAGTATATTTGATTTTTGATCTTGGAAAAATATACTGCTTATTTAAGCACAATTTAACATGTCACAGCAGAAACTCAGAAAGAAGCTTTAAGGAAGAATTTGAAAAATTACCTGTGTTAGTACTGAATTTTAGGTCTTTGCATTAGCATTCTCAGTCACCTTGTATAGTATTTATGTAGGAAATAAAATAGTTGAAATATTGAACTAATTTAACTGATCTTTTTAACTATTACAGTAACTCACATCTTTCATATATTTGTGTGTACAATTTTCTTTGAGCACTGCATTTATTTGCTGAAAATATCCTTCAGAGTGATTGAAATTTGTGAAGATAGGTAGTAAAATTACAGGTTGGACTTATTTTTTGAACTTATCCAAGACATGATATTTTATAATAAATAAAATATGCCCAAGACTTTATATATTTTATTTTATTAAAAGTTGTCACTTAAATATATAGATAAAACTAAAATAGGTGACTATAGAGTTGATAGGAATGATATCAAACATTAAATATGGTTAAAAACATTGATTAAGAGGCCGGAGATGTGGTGCAGGGTTAGGGCATTTGCCTTGCACGTGGTTGACCTTGGATGGCTGTGGTTCGATCTCCTGGCATCACATCTGGTCCCCCAATCCAGGAGCTGTTTCTGAGTGCATAGCCAGAAGTAACCCCTGAGCATCACAGGGTGTGGCCCAAACAACAACAACAACAACAACAACAAAATTAAGCACCATCCCACTTGTATAACTACTAATTATGAGAAATACTAAGTTATTGTCTATAAAATAAAATCCTACCATTTTAACAATTTACCACAATTACTAGCATTCATATTTTTCTGAATTTGTGTTTCATAGAGAAACATGGTTTGAGGTTATTAAAAAGTATACAATAAATTTTTTCTTTCATTTAGAAATTCTCTAATTAGGAATTATTTATTATTTTTTGTGAGCCACATCTGGCAGTGTTCAGAAGCTTCTCCTGTATGTAAGCCATTAGGATCAAAATAAAAATTTTTAAAAAACAAGAATCACTCCATGTGGTACTCTGTGGACAATAGGGATTACCAGGAAACAAATTCAGGTCAACTGTGTGCCAGGCAAATGTTCTACCTCCTAAATATCACTATGGCCCTTGATAAAGAATATTTTAACTACAAAAATATAGTTTTTGTAAATTATACCTAGGGCAGATTATTACAAAGTACCTTAGTATTCTGTTACGAACAACTGAAGAAAACCATCAATAAGGATTAGAGTTAAAACACTTATGGAAGACAAGGCTTACCTTATATTTAACAGAAAATCTGCTTTCCATTGTAAGTAACTGAAATCTCAAACTGACCTGAAAAAAATTAAGGAAACTTATTGGATAATATAAAAGAAAAATTACACTGTATATTTGACTTCTAGAAGGATTAAACCTGTTAGCAGAATCAAATTTCACTTACTTGTAACACTTACAAGGTTAGTTTTTCATGAATATTAACTTAAGTTATACCCCTATTTTATATGATAAACAGAATTTTATGATAGGAAGTTTTGAGATATTCTTGAAAGATAGCTCAATAATATGTATTTTCAAATTACATTATATAATAAGTATTTTGGCTACCCAACAAAAATATAATCATTTTTCCTCTCCTAATATTCACTATGACTATGGCAACAAGCAGATAGAAAGAGGTATATAAAATATATGTAACATATTCCACTGAGCATTACCAGAAAGAATCACTGGGAACAGACCCAGAAGGAAGCCCTTTGTCCCACCTTCAAAAGTATACAAAATTGGGCCGGAGAGATAGCATGGAGTCAGGGCATTTGCCTTGCATGCAGAAGGATGGTGGCTCAAATCCTGGAGTCCCATATAGTCCCCGAGCCTGCCAGGAGAGAGATTCTGAGCATAGAGCCAGGAGTAATCCCTGAATGCTGCTGTTTGTAACCCAACCCCCCCCCCCACACACACACCAATTTCAAAATTACCAATATATGGATTTTACTTAAGGAAATAATATCAATAATATTAAGGAAGTATAAAATTACTTTTGTGCAGTTGCTATGGATCCAAATATTAAGCATAAATTGTGACTATATTGATATTTTAGTGTATTTCTTCTCACTTTGGTGGAAATGCCATTAATATTATTTCACCTGGCATACCACATATAATTTGGATTGTTAATTTTTCTCAGTCAATAATATAGGATTTTCTGATGTTAGATTTACATTCCAGAATGATTATCTTCTTTTTAATTTTATTTAGAGAAAATTTATTATCTAATTGACATAATTAATCATAATATGTGATTTTCAAATCTGTGTATGGCCATACTAACCTGAATATGTCTGATTTTATCTAATTATCTTAAGACCAAGTTAAAACTTACTCCTGCCATAGGTAGCAAGTCTTTGATTAAAAAGTGCTCATCATCTTTATTATTTACTAAAAGGCTATCCTCTGAAAGGCAGAATTAGTTTCTGTTGAAAGAAAAGAAGTTCTTAACTCCAAAGGACCCCCACTGCAAGAACTCTACCCAAGACCTCCCTGCCTGGACCCCACACTTCACAAGGAAATCTCAAAAGACAAAAGGGAACCCTATTCTTTCATCATAAGAATAGACCTATATAACAATACCTCTTCTCCTGTTTCTCCCAAATGTAAAGTGATCTCCTGCATCACTTTCTCCCCTTTTTCTTTGTTTTTTTTTTTCTTTTCTTTTTTTATTCTTGTTAGTTTCTTTTGTTTGTTTTGTCTTGTTTTAGTTTTTATATTTGATTTGATTTGTTTTTGCTTCTTTTGGGTCACTCCTGGCAGGGTGCTCCTGGCTCTATGCTTGGAGAACATCCCTGGAGGGCACGGGGGACCATATGGGATGCCAGGTTCTGAGCCACTGCCCTTCTACAGAAAGGACAGACGCCTGATCTTCATGCTATCTTTCCTGGCCCCACTTTATCCCTTTAATTACATCTTTTATTTAATCTTCTTTTTTTTTTTTTAAGAAACTTTTTTCCTTTGGATATGTGTGAGCATATATATTCTTAGTTTTTGTCGGGAGTCTGGTTTCTTTTCTCTCCACCCCCCAAATCCACCAGCAATATAATGTAGCACCACTTCCTCCTGCAAAGGCATATTAAACAAAGGGGGAAATTGTACGTATAAAAACAAGCTCTTATCTACCTAGGGATAAGAACTCATACTTGTTTACTACACAGGGACATCTCCCACCCTGAATGTATGTCATGTGGAAACAACTTAGGCTCCAGGGAACTAGACACTGACCGTTCAGCCTTAACTCCTGGATCCCAGACATAGATACGACAGAGTTCTCCGCAACAGCTCCAGGAACCAAATCCCCTCCAGGGCATTTACAATGCTGCTCTGACATCAACATGAGCCAGTCCTAAATTCATAACCTGACAAGGAGAAAATGAGAACAACTTGATCTAAGAGCAAGTTGTCCTTCCTCATCAGCTATCGATAAGACAAAATCAGAAAACAGGTCACCCTTTGATATGTGCAAAAGTCAAGATCGCTATATACAGACGACTGGTTGTTGCAACCAAGACTGGACTGTACGCATCCCAGGGACCAACAACAACAAGAACAGCAACAAAAAGCTCTAGCCTAGCTTTTGGTATACGATCTGTTCAACAAACAAGAGCTCCAATTCCAGTAGTCTGACTGAGACAACCGCAACTGAACGGGTCTTTCAGAAACATAACGAAAGACTTTATCCCAGACTCCACTCTAGGAGCAACATAACGACCAAGAACATCAACTACAGAAGATGGATTAAAACGACACTGAAGAAGCAGAACTGCTAGAACCACAAAGAAAGACTTCATAAACTCCATTCCCTGAGCTGCACAGCACCAAGATCTCTAGAAACAGGTCTGATTTTATCATCCAAGACAAAGCAGAAGTCTTCCACACACCATGAAAGCAACAAGGCTGGAGAGTAAATGATCATGCGAAGAGTCTAGAGTTAATCCCATGACAGTATACTTCAGGGGTGGAGAAACCCTGTATCTCCTAAGTCAAGGGAATTCCCTTTACAATATCTCCAATAGTTACTGTGCCTATGCAGGGGGATAAAGAAAAGGAGAAAAAAAATAGCACAAAACAATTATTTTTCCACATATTTATTTATCGATTGGTCAATTTTTTTTGATGTCTTTATTTTGGTGTGGAGATTACGGTTGATATCTCCAATATTATTTTATTTTGTCTTGTTTTTCTCTTTTTTTTTTTTTTTGCACTCGAGCATGATTTGATTTTAGAACCGACACTATTGAGTGGTGCCTGTCTTTATTGCTGTAGTGCTCACCGGTTATTTAATTCAATATTTTTTTCTGTATTGTTGTGGTATCTCAATTACCTTTTTCACATCCTCTTTCAAAATGAGGTTGGAAGCCTCTAGAGGGACTCTGCCCATTTTCAGCGTATTTGACTTTTGACTTCTTTTTTTCCCCTCTTATTTTGTACCCCAATTTATTGCTTTTCTTGTCTTCAAACAAAACCACATACCTCGATTTTTCTAGCTCTGCCTCTTAAATAAAGGGGGAAACAAGGGAGGGTTCCAGGACTAAACAGATATGTGATCATTAATAGTAAGCCAGACAAAGAGGAGTCTATCAGCCCGGGGAGTGATGGTGGGGTATATGGGTTGTAGAAAGGGAACTGGAATGGGGGGAGGACATAGTTGGTGATGGGTATTCCCCTGACTCAATGTTAATATGTACCTAAAATACTACTGTGAAAGATATGTGAGCCATTATGAAAAAAAATTGTGTTTTTAATCAGAAACTTTCTTTGACTTACATGTATGTTATATCAATTATATTATATGTTATGTCACTATATTATGTTATGTTAGTTTACCTCATTATGTTAATCAATTTTGTCTCTTGAATAAATTCTTACAATAAAAAATTAAATAAAATTTAAAAAACTAAAAAAAAAGGAAGAAAAGAAGTTCTTGAATTATTGTAATTGGTTCATTCTGGACTTGGAATCATGGACATAATCAAAGTAATTCAGGACATGATAGTAAGACATGCTACAGTATTGAAGATAAAAGGAAATATTTAGTAATGATTATATTTATTTTTTATTATGAATTACTCTATTTATTTATTTATTTATTTATTTATTTATTTTTTGGTTTTTGGGCCACACCCGGTAACGCTCAGGGGTTACTCCTGGCTATGCGCTCAGAAGTCGCTCCTGGCTTGGGGGACCATATGGGACGCCGGGGGATCGAACCGCGGTCCGTCTCCTAGGCTAGCGCAGGTAAGGCAGGCACCTTACCTCCAGCGCCACCGCCCGGCCCGAATTACTCTATTTAAAGACCATGTTTTACATAGTTGCTCATAACACATTTGTTTCTGCCACTACGTGTTCCAGTTTTAATTCCACCACCAATGCAATGTAAAATTCTCTCTATCATCCTGAATTCCTATTCATTCCCAAGTCTGCCCCCCTGGAAAGCATGAAAAATATATTTTATGTAGCTTATTAACAGGTGTGTGGGAATAAAATTATTGAAAAAAATGTACTACAAAAAGAGTACTTGCGAAAGTGTTTTTAATTTATAGTGAAGTCATTAAGTCATTCTCAGAGTGTTTGCTAAGCTATTTATTGCTAGTGGATCTTTTTGTTATTTATTTTGTTTCTGATATTAGGTGGCTTCAAATCCATGTTGTTATTTATATTTGTGTGTCTCTATTGGGATGACAGTATTGGAAAATTAGGAGTTATGAAACAGCTGTGTATGCAGCTGAGCAATCCAGGAATTCCAAGCTATGTGGCTGATATTGCAGTATTAGGGGTAGGTGCATGATTTTGGCTACTAGGCCTTCTGGAAGTCTGAGAAAGTGAGGGTAGTATTTTTGCACTCACTCCAGTAAAGTCCTGGTGATATCAGCCCATATATTGACATATCTAGAATTTTGATCTGTTTAGCATCTCTGTAGAGATCTATGGTTAGTTCTGTGGGCCATTGACAAAGCTATGGTTATGAGAGTTGGGCACAGCTGGCAGGTTTTGGCAAAGTAGGGACTTGGCCCACCTTTGTTCCCAAGATTGCCCATTTTCAGCTGTGAGGCCATAATTTTTCATGGCTTGATTTACATCTCTTTTTGAATAGAGTGAGTCTAAGGAGCTGACGACATGCTGACATGGCAATGGTGACTGTGGAACATGATTTCAGCTGCCAAGCCTTCCAGATTTAGAAGGTGGCAGGGGGGGAGGGAGGTGAGTTCCCACAATCACTCAGAAAAAGTCCTGGTGGTGACAGCCCAAATACTGGTATACAATTTGTAATGATTATAAAAAAAAATCAAGCCTGTCATATCTGAGTCTTGATAAGTAATTCTCTTTTTTATTTATTCCTGACATTTGACCAATTTTTAAATAAAATATAGATATTCTCTTTGTTTTTCTTCAATAATGTGGAATGGAAATTAATTTATATTAGGCCTATAGTGGAGCAACTTAAGGGTGGTTCTGATTTCTCTCAATTCTGAAGAAATAGTGAGAGTGGGAATACTTTACTGAGGGTCAGCTATGGCAATGACAGTAATCACTCTACTGATGGGGAGAAAAAATATCTACATATACAATATGACACTCTACTGTATCACATGGTAGAAGTAAGGGAACACTAAATTACTGGAAGTGTGCTCACATGGACTGTTCAATAACTTGTGAATTCCTGTTGTATTAAAAGGTTGGTGAAACAAGATGATTTCTCTAATATTAGAATACAGATGATTATAGTAGAAGAACAATATTATGAGAATATAATGAACTATTATTAGACAATTTAAGAGTGGATTAGATGGTAAAATACACAAAGATTCTGTGAAGGACCAGGCAGTGGCACAGTAAATGAAAAATGAATCACATTAATAAAATTTAAATTTATTAATTTAAAGTTTTGAAAGAATATAACTAAATGTGTGCCCTAACCTGTATGAGATATTTGTAATTGAAATGTTTAAAGTTTAATATACAAAAATCCAGTTTTCTATAAAGTTTAGTTAAGATCTTGAAATTATTTCATGAAATAATTGACATGATTTTAAACATTCCACTTCATGCTTTTATTTTCCTTATAAATAAAACTTGATAAGAAAAAACAGAATAGTTTCTTTTTTCTTCCTTTCTTTTCTCCTTTTACTTCTTTCTTTCTGTTTTCTTTCGTTTTCTTCTTTCTTTCTTTCTTTCTTTCTTTCTTTCTTTCTTTCTTTCTTTCTTTCTTTCTTTCTTTCTTTCTTTCTTTCTTTCTTTCTTTCTTCTTTCTTTCTTTCCTTTCTCTTTCTTTCTTCTTTCTTTCTTTCCTTTTTATTTCTTTCTTTTCTTTCTTTCTTTCTTTCTTCGTTTCTTTCTTCTTTCTTTCTTTCTTCTTCTTCTTTTCTTTCTTTCTTTCTTTCTTTCTTTCTTTCTTTCTTTCTTTCTTTCTTTCTTCTTTCTTCTTTCTTTCTTTCTTCTTTCTTCTTTCTTTCTTTCTTTCTTTCTTTCTTTCTTTCTTCTTTCTTTCTTTCGTTCTTTCTTTCTTTCTTTCTTTCTTTTTCTTTCTTTCTTCTTTCTTTCTTAATTTCTTTCTTTCTTTCTTTCTCCTTCTTTCTTTCTTTCTTTCTTTCTTTTAATCTTTCTTTCTTACTTTCTTTCTTTGTCTTTCTTTTTTTTCTTTCTTTCTTTCTTTCTCTTTCTTCTTTCTTTCTTCTTTATCTTTCATTCTTTCTTTTCTTTCTTTCTTTCTTTCTTTCTTCTTTCTTTCTTTCTTTCTTTCTTTCTTTCTTTCTTTCTTTCTTTCTTTCTTTCTTTCTTTCTTTCTTTCTTTCTTTCTTTCCTTTCTCTACTTTCTCTACTTCCTTCCTTCCTTCCTTCCTTCCTTCCTTCCTTCCTTCCTTCCTTCCTTCCTTCCTTCCTTCCTTCCTTCCTTCCTTCCTTCCTTCCTTCCTTCCTTCCTTCCTTCCTTCCTTCTTCTTTCCTTCTTTTTTTCCTTTCTTTCTTGTTTGTCCAGGTACTTAGGATCTACTTCAGGTTTTGTGCTTGGCACATGAAGCCATGCGGCTTCAAATAGTAGACCCCCAGCTCCAGCATGAGATACTATGTTCCAGTCCTTTAATTTATTTCTTTGACCCTATATATACTGAAGATTACACAGATATATTGAGGTGTGGAACCACCTGAAAACTACATGGTATTGCTTTGGGAAGCCTGGAAGTTCTGGGAAGCCAAACTGTGGCTCTTATACATGCTAGGATTTTTTTCTATAACTTCAGCTTTATATCCTAAGCAACTAGAAGCAATTTTTTCTTGATATAAAATTATTAATATACATATAAATTTTATGACTGAAACCCAACTACAATCATGCTTGTAATCATGGTACTTGAATAAAGATTGTATTAAAAATAATTAAAAGAACTAACAGTACACAATTGTTATTTACTTAGTATAAATTATTTCTTAATATATAAAATATTTAAGCACCATTATTACAAGCATGATTGTAGTTGGGTGTCAGTCATAAACAGAACACCCACCCTTCAGCAATGCAACATTCCCACCACTAATGTCCTCCTCCCTCCCTCCTTCCCTTTTGCCCGTATTTTAGACAGGCATTCTATTTCTTTCACTCATTAAGATGATCATGATAGTTGTTAGTGTAGTTATTTCCTAACTGCACCACTACTCTTTGAGGTGAGAGAAGCAATTTTTTTAACAGACATATAGATTACCAAATAAAAATTCTATGGGTAAAATAGGTTTACAAGTAAAAATTTTAATATATTTTAGAGTTACAATGTTAAATACACCATGACTACTATCGGAATTCTAATATGCCTAAACATTCAGTAATCATCTCTCTCATATTGCTAACAACCTCAACTCTGTGGTTTGAGCAATGTTTTCTTTTTGTTGTTTTTTGTTTGTTTGTTTGTTTTCTTGGTCCACACTTGATGGTGCTTGGGATTACGCCTGGCTCTGTACTCAGAAATCACTCCTGTCAGGCTCTGGGGCCATATGGAATGCCAAGAATTGAAGCTGGGTCTGTCCCAGGTTGGTCATATGCAAGACAAATGCCCTACCCGCTATGCTATTACTCTCGTCATGGGGTTTGTTTTTGGATATTGTTTCTGGGCTTCTTTCTTTATGAACCATAAAGAAACTATTATTTTTCTTTCCTCTTCTAGTTTATTTAGATTAGCTTTATACCCTCTAGTTCTCTTCATTTGATAAAAATGCAAGTTATTTTCTTTATAGTTTAGTAGTATTATATTATGCACTTATTATATTAAATACCATATGGCATAATATTTATAAATACATATGTATAGAATTATAATTATCCTCTCATCTGTACTTAGGAATTTTACTTGTGTCCAGATTTTGACAACTGTAAATTGTGCTGCAATAAACATGGGTATACATTTCGAATGCGTGTTTTGTTCTTTGGATAGATACCTAGGGAGATTATTTTTATAGTAATTTTAATTTCAAATACTTTTTAAACAAAGGTTTTGTCTGTGTCCTAAAACAAAGGACTAAATAAAACAGTTTATTTCCCCTGAAATTACTGTATTAATTTCTAAATTGGTAGTTTATTTTGGTATATGTGCTGATGAAGTGAGCACTAAAATGCCACTGTCTTTTAGTTATTAAGTATTATAGTAGCCAACAGAGAGAATGAAGAGTTAGGTGGCTGTTATAAAGAAAGATAGCAGTTTGAACAGTTGGTAATATGTAAAGTTTAATATCAAAAATACTTTGCCAAAGTTGGTGTACTGACTAATTTACAGATGCTGTGTGCTTCATTAGCTAAAGAATAGTTAACTCTAATTTCAGGGATCATTTTCAGTTTTAGTCATTATAATTATTCTGTGACTTAATTTTCATCATTTGTCCATGGGGCTATGTCATAGAAAAATGGAGAAAGAATTGTGTGCAATTATAGTTAAGTGTTTTTAAATAATTAAAATTTCAATGAAATTAAAATGTATTTCCAAATAGAAGATATCATCATTACTGGTATGAGTTTTATTTTTGATTAGTGTAAAAGTATAGAACACTATTCTAAAGTTATCAAGAATTTCAAGTATATACTTTTATTTGTTTTGTTTTGTTTTCAGGCCACACCTGTTTGATGCTCAGGGGTTTCTCCTGGCTAAGCACTCAGAAATTACCCCTGACTTGGGCGGACTGTATGGGATGCCGGGGGATCGAACCGAGGTTCTTGCTTGGCTAGTGCTTGCAAGGCAGACGCCTTACCTCTAGCGCCATCTCGCCGGTCCCAAGCATATACTTTTTAAATTATGTTTCATTATGTTTTTAAATATTTTGCAAAATATCTTTTAATATTTAAGTTTAAGAACATGAGGATTGCTTTATTCCTGTTTTTTCTAAAGTTTAGTATAATTTAAAAACCAACTTGGAAAATATTTGAATTGTGCATAAATATTTCTTGAATAATTTGAAAATAATTTGTACACAAATAATAATAAAAGGACAATTGGGGGGCCGGAGAGATAGCATGGAGGTAAGGCATTTGCCTTTCATGCAGAAGGTCATCGGTTTGAATCCTGGCGTCCCATATGGTCCCCCGTGCCTGCCAGGAGCAATTCCTGAGCATGGAGCCAGGAGTAACCCCTGAGCACTGCCGGGTGTGACCCAAAAACTACAGAAAAAAAAAAGACAATTGGAAGATTTCTTTTGTCAATTGTTTTCTCTTTATCTCATTTGTATTATATAGGGAAGCCACAACTCAATGAAAATGAACACTGTTGTTTAAAAGTCTTTTATGAGGGGATTGGACCAGCAGTACAGTGGATAAGGCATTTGGCTTCACCTCTACTAATTCAGGTTAAATACTTGGCACACCAGGTATACCTCCACTTTCAAGGAATGATCCTGAGCACAGACCGAGTAAACACTGAGTGCCACCAGGTTTAGCCCCAAAGCAAAACAAATAAAAAAAATTACTTCCCTTCCTCTTTTCCCTTTGTTCTTTCTTCATTTCCTGGTTTCTTCCTACTCTACTCTTCCTTTTAATTGGAAATAACTTCATTGTTGCTCGGAAATGAAAATGCCAGTCAGTGTTATAAATATAAAATATTAAAGATAAACATTAAGAAGAGTTTTATTTTTTTCTATGACAAACTAACCAATTAAATTCCTTTTAAAAATATATCACTGAAGGGCTTTTTAAAATTATACTTTTATATTGATTGTGGAGTACAGAATGTGCAAACATTTCTAACACTACGTTAGAGTCTGAAGTCAAAGGACAAAACTTCACAAGTGAAATAAAGCAAAGCAAGATTTTATTCCATCAGCCACAAGCCCCAAACTGACTACCTAGGGCCGCCTCCTCCAAGAGGCTACCCCAGCCAAGGTCACAAGTCAGTTTACATAGGGAAGGGATGAGGAAGTCTTACCTTCTTATGATCTTAAATGATTGTCTTTTGTCTAGGGGTCTTCCTACTACTCCTTAGTGTCCTTTCCAGATAGGCTACTTGTTATGTTCAGATATCTCAAGGTAGTGTCAAATGGAAACTTAGGTTTGAGAAAGAGAAGCTTAAGAGGTTTACAAAAGGAACACTCTACAAAATGGCATCCCCCTTGTTCAGAATGTAGGGCCCCACACTAACTTTGAATGACTTAGAGGCAATATGCGAGGAATAGTATTAATGATTTTCCGCATCGGCAGAGATAAATCCTTTCTCTATTTTGAAGTGTTATGACTGACAATAGCTACCCTAATAGTCTAACATTATTAGATTTTGACACCTATTTCTTATGTAGTTCCAGATGAGAACATGATTGTGATTGTTTGAATATTAAAATAAAATTATTTTCATACTTGTATGATAATGAATTTAGAACTTGTTTTTCACAGTCTACTTTCTACTTTGCCTTGCAGGGACAAAAATCAAGGTGGTGAATCATTTCAAACTATAAAAAATGCATACCGTTTCTTACACTTTAAACATGATAATATTATAATATTTATAATATAGAATAAATTGTATAAAAACCAGCTAACAAATTAGTATAATAGGATGTCCATCACTTGCCCAGATGAGAGCAGTTTGTAGCAATCTAGAAAGTTTAGCTAATTTTTTTCATAATTTCATCCACATCTAGAACATTAGGAACATTCTTATATTAAATTCTCTGATATTTATGTTCTGTTTTTATTTGCGTTCACATTTTATTTTGTAGTTCTGGATACCATGTGTTTTGATTTAAACATTCTCAAGTTTTGTTATTTCTTTATTTGGAAATTATTAGTACAGAAAAGTAAAGTTTGGGATTTTGCTCTCATTGAGTCAGACTAAATACATAATTATTTTTGAAAGTTCTTTGTGCACCAGAACTACTGAATATTTGACATTCAAGTTTCATGTTATTTTATTAAAAAGCAAAGTAATTAACATGGAAACATCATCATAGTATTATAGAGAACTAGAAATGTCATCTAAACAGTTATGAATGCCCCTGAAGTCTTACAATTGTAAATGCCAAAGTAACAATATTTCATAATTAAAAGTGTTAATAATATAATAGTTGATATAAATAACTATGATATTTGTAGATATTTTATTTATGAGAACAAGATGATAAAAGTAAAGTCTGAAAATGACTCAAAAACAAGGAAGCTGGGAATTTTCTATATGAAAGTAATTGCTAATTTCGAAAATTTACTTAATATTTTGTTTTGCTTTTAGGACACATCAAAAGTGCTCAGGGTTTACTCCTAGATATGTGCTGATGGAATAAGGAATTGCTGCTTAGGGAAAAATGCAGTGCAGGGATCTACCTAGGGTCAGCTTCATGTGTGGCATAAAGGCTTAATCACTGCACTCTCTCTGGCCCCAATTTCATACTTAAACAAAGATATTTAAAAAAATAGTTTTCTCACACAGAGATATGGAGAAAAAGAAAAGATAAAAAATTAGAGAAGTAAAAGGCCCATAATCACTTTAGTCTAAGTTCATCAAATATCGGCCATTATAGAGTTGTAAAAAGTTAAATATAATTCTTGATTCACCTAAGAACTGTGATATGACTATATTGAGAGAATGGAAGAAGGCACATGATATGGTTATGATATAAATTTTATAATATGATTCAGTTTATAGTCTCTAAAATACATCAAACAAATAAATATAAAAATATAAATAATGAAATTACTTACGCTAAAAGAATTTATTTCATGTCTTTTAAAATTTTGATTTAAAATACTCTTATTTTAATGGTTAGAGTGGAAATCAGAATTTTTATATTTAGTATGTTATTAATCATAACAAACCACCCAAATATCAGTTACCTATATCAACAGTAATATTGGATGTCAGTATCTTATATATCACTGCTGGATAGTGATCTGTCTTTTTTTTTATCTTCTGACATTTGTTGTTGAGGATCTAGATGGAAGAAGCAGTCAGTATTTGGGCCATGAAATTTTCATGTATAAATAAAAATCTAAAAAGTGAGTTCGTTCACTCAATTTCTGTTCAGACATTCATACTATACATCTATTCATTTTACAAATTGCCAGAGAAAATTGCCTGGTTAAGCCTAAGAATAACTTGAGAGAGCAGTTACAGTGTTAATGGGTAAAGTCAATTTGCCTATATGTCTAGCTGGTAAACATTTTTGAATTTTGTACTCATTAAGAAATAATGGTTTTTGTAGAAAAAAAAGAGAATTAAAAAAGAAATAATGGTTTTAAAACTCAATTGCTAAATACTATTAAAAGTTATATTTTTAGTTTTAATTATAGAAAGAAAAATGATTTAGTATTAAATAATGATTTGCCTTTGGTTTTAATGAGATAAATATGCAGTAAAGAGTTCTAAAACATCCAGTGAAAATTCTCTAAATTTACCAAATGTTTCTCCAGATGTTTATAAGTGTTAAATTAAAATTGCAAATTATTTTGCTTCATGTGGGGTTTGTAATTGAATAATCACTTATTTTCTTTTTTCTTTAACATTCATGACATTTGGTAATTAATAATATAACAGAGGAAAACTTACTTTACAAAATTATGTTCTTAGATTTCTAAAATTGCAATGCTACTGCAGCCTCTCATGTGTACATGGGGAGGTGAATGGTTCCTATTTTAAGTAATGCTTCCATGTTTCTTTCTCAACAACCTATCTGAATAATGTTGATCATCAAAGCCACAGACTTTTATGTTATTATAACCAGCTTACTTAAACTATCAAAGACTATAAAATATGCAACTGTAATTAAATGAGTATATAAAAATTAACCCTTAATCATATTTTTTAAATGAAAATTTCAGAATTCTATTTTTTGTTTTGTTTTGTTTCTGGGTCACACCTGGCAGTGCTCAGGAGTCACTCCTGGCTCTACGCCCAGAAATTGCTCCTGGCAGGCTCAGAGAAGCATATGGGATGCCAGGATTAGAACCTCCATCCTTCTGCATGCAAGGCAAATGCCCTACCTCCATGCTATCTCCCCAGCCACAATTTCAGATTTCTTAAACATATCTGAATTCAATTTATATTCTGCCAACTAACTGTTTAAAAGTTATACCTGACATTTTTTTTGAACAAGTTAATGATAGAAGTACTGGAGTAAATTTTATCTATTAATTTAGTCAGCTGGTAGAGATTTAGAAATAGATAAAAATAAAAACTAATGGAACTGGCTAGGAAACAGGTATGAAAATGATAGTTTATTCCTTAACATTTTATAGTAATAAATATTTATTATGGCTCATATGATAAATATAAAGAATGTGAAACAAAACTAGGCACAATTTAGGTCTGTATAACCAAAATAATACTATGGTGAGTGTTTAAAAAATTAACTGTATGTGGCTGACCAGTTGTCCCAATATCACTTGTTGAAGAGGCTTTCCTTGCTCCATTTTATATTTCTTGCTCCTTTATTAAGTACTAATTGTTTATATGTCTGGCTTACATTCTATGAATGATCAAGCCTATTCCATTGACCTGAGGGTCTGTCTTTTATTCCAATACCACGCTGTTTTTAATGACTTTTGCTTTGTAATTACAATTTAAAGTTGGTAAAAGTGATGCTTCCCATATTCCTTTTCCTAAGGTTGCTCTAGTTATTCGTGGATATTTATTATTCCAAATGAATTTCAGGAGTGTTTGATCCACTTCTTTGAAGAATGTCATGGGCATCCTAAGAGGAATTGCATTAAATCTGTACAATGCTTGGGGACTATAGTGACTAGGGCATCCTAAGAGGAATTGCATTAAATCTGTACAATGCTTGGGGACTATAGGGACTATAGTGACTATAGTGACTAGGATACAAAGGTCACCATGGAATGAAAGAAACTATTCACCTAATACCCATCAGATATGGCTAATATCTAACATAAACAAGGTGCTGATAGAACTTAACAAGAAATAAAATCTAACCCCATAATAAAATGGGGAGAAGAAATGAACAAACACATCCTCAAAGAAGAAATACAAATGGCCAAAAGAACATGAAAAAATGTTCCATATCACTAATCATCAGGGAGATGCAAATCAAAACAACAATTAGGTACCATCTCGATTCACAGAGAATGGCACACATCAAAAAGAACAAAAAACAATCAGTACTGACAGGGTTGTGGAGAGAAAGGAACTCTCACTCACTGCTGGTCGGAATGCCATCTTGTCTAGCTTTATGGAAAATCAGTATGTAGGTTTCTCAAAAAGCTGGAAATTGACCTCTCTATGATCCATCTATACCACTCCTAGGGATATACCCTAGAAACACAAAGAGCATATACAAAAATGTCTTCTGCAACCTATATTTATTGTAATGCTATTTACAATAGCTAGAATCTGAAAACAATTAACAAGAGAGATGAAGTCATGAAATTTTCCTATACATGAATGGACATGGAAGCTATTTTGCTGAGTGAAATAAGTCAGAAGGAGAGAGATAGACACAGAATAGTCTCACTCATCTATGGGATTTAAGAAAAATAAAAGACATTATTGTAATAATAGCTAGAGGCAATCGAGAAGAGGGCTGGAAGGACTGGCTTGGGAATATGAAGCTTACCACAAAAAATGGGTGAGTGCAGTTAGAGAAATAACTACACTAGCAATTATCATGATAATGTTAATGAGTGAGAGAAGTAGAATGCCTGTCTGGAATACAGACAGGGGTTGGGGGAGAAAAGAGATGGGGGTCATTGGTGGTGGGAATGTTGCACTGGTGAAGGGGGTGTGTTCTTTTTTTTTTTTTATAACTGAAGCCCAACTACAAACGTGTTGTGTAATGATGGTCTTAAATAAAGATTTCTTTTCAAAAAATAATTAACTGCATAATTTTCATTTGAACATGACAGTGCTCATCTGATACCAGTGAACAATTAAGTGATACGTTTCTGTACTCAACATCTTCAAATATTTGATTTACGTCTTGCCACTGGCTTCTCAATTCCTTACAAAAGCTCTACTGTAATTTTAAAGAATCTTGACTTCATTGGACCATATGCCTAATTATTGCAGCTCAAATATGTTAGTAGGAACACAGTTTGGGCCTGAGAGATAGTGCAGGGGTAAGGTACATTCTATATTACAAGAATATTATATAATGTTAATGTTATAATATAAACCATTTCCATGTTTATGAAAGTAGTTAGAAATAAATTGAGGGCCGGGTAGGTGGACGCTGGAGGTAAGGTGTCTGCCTTGCAAGCGCTAGCCAAGGATCAGGGACCACGGTTCGATCCCCCGGCGTCCCCATATGGTCCCCCCAAGCCAGGGGCAATTTCTGAGCACATAGCCAGGAGTAACCCCTGAGCGTCCAATCGGGTGTGGCCCAAAAACCAAAAAAAAAAAAAAAAAAAAAAAAAGAAATAAATTGAGTATCAAGTGAGGAATTTATGAGGAAAATGTGGAAAATAGAGAAAAATTATTTCAAGAAATTGTGGTACACTTTTAATTTTTGAAGTGTTGAATTTTATTTCCAGTATTTTTTTCATTGCTTACATTTTCTTTCTTTCTTTTTTCCCTTTTTTTTCTTGTTTGGGGTTATTATTTTTTTTATTTTATTTTTTGGTTTTTGGCTCATACCTGGTAGCGCTCAGAGGGAACTCCTAGCTCTAGAGCTCAGAAATCGCCTCTAGCCGCACGGGGGGACCATAATGGGATGCCAGGATTCGAACCACTGTTCCTTCTACATGGAAGGCCAACGGATTACCCTCCATGCTATCTCACTGGGCCCCTGCTTACATTTTTAATTGCAAATTTTTATTATATAATTAGAAAATATGACCTTAAATTTTATATAAAACTTTGACAGTTAAAGAAGTAAACCTACATTATAAATCTGCCTTTAAAATAAAACTGGGGACCCGAGCAATAGTACAAGTGGGTAGGGGATTTGCCTAGAGATGTGGCAGACACCTGGGTTCTATCCTAGTACCTCCATGTGGTTCCCCAAATCCATCCAGGAGTGTTGATATAGAGTCATAAGTAAGTCCATGAGCACCACCAGTGTGTCTCCAGAACAAAACAAATAAAAAAATACATGCAAAAATTCTAATTATTTCTGCTTAAAATAGGGATATAGGTAGATGCTAAATTATTTTCTGTCACTTTTAATCTAAAAGATATTTTATCTACTGAATACTTCAAATCTTTAATACATTTTTTCAGAGTAAAGGTAGACTTGTAGATCTCTTAGGAGGTAGAATGGATTGAAATGTGGTCAGTTGTAATGTTACTCTCAATCATTTCAAAAGAATTTTATATTGCAGTATGAAAACAGGTATGTGAGTGAGTGTGGAAAACATTTAATATCAGTTAGAAATTCAAGTCTTTTATTAATTTTTGGAGGTTATAGTAACTTGTTATATAGAGCTCAATGCCAACATCAATAGCACTTTGTTTTCATAACAGCAAATGTAAAAGGGTAGAAACCACTATTCTAAAAGTATTTCAAAAGATTTAGATGGCAGAAAAGGACATTCCAATGGCTAGTAAGAATATAAGAATATTTTCATGTTTATTAATAATTATGAAAAATGTAATTTTAAAACAGAGAATCTGGCCTCAAACGTGTTGTATTGACATAAATGAAAACTGGCAAGTAATAAGATGTTGATGCCATGGGAACATGAATGTTCTGCTGATAAATTATAAACTGGTACAAATAGAAAAGATACCTGATGTTTTCTAGAAAAATTAAAGATCTACCATATATTTACTTGTACACTCTAAAAACAACCATGTGTATGTCAAATGTCTCTGAATATTTTGTAATAACCCCAAACTAGAAACAGTAGATGAAGTTTAAATTTGGGAGTATTTATAAATTAGAATACTTTGTGATAATTTCTGAATAGAAATAAGCATATATAATGTGGAGTAAAAGAAGAAAGTTAAAAGGTTTTTCTCTAAAAGAATTTTGTCTAAACACAGTTGTATGTATTCTTTATAAATTTATGAAAAAAATTTCTTGTGGCCAAAGTGAATTACAATCTTTTCACAGTAATATTTAAGGTACATAGTGACAATGAGTCAGGGGCATTCCCACCACCAGTGATGTCCTCCCTCCACCCCTGTTCCCAGTATGCATCCCATATCTCCCTCCTTTATCCTCCAGAATACTAGTGTAACTGTTTCCCACTTACACAGCTTGCTGTGAATTAGGCATAGACTATGTTGTCGTTGACTTTGGGTTTGATATTCAGATCTGATCATTTTTTATTTCTACTAAATGTTCATGTGAGTGGACCTGGTACCATCCATTTTTCCTCCTCAATTTATGAGGCCGAACAAGATGATTCAAGCAATGTGGTTATGTTGGAGATATAGAAAAAGAAAAAGAAGAAAGAAAAAAAGAAAAAAGAAAGAACAAACTAGGAGGAGTCCTTCTAGGTGTTATAAATATCAATTTAGAAGAGGGAAGGAAAAAAAGAAGAGAAAGGTAAGAGAACATAAAAACAATAACAAATAACAACAAAGCAATAACAAGAAAAATACAAAATACAAAAACTAAAACCCCAAAAACAAACACAACAAAACAAACAAAAAGAACAAACAAAAAACCAAAGCCAGCAACTACGAGAAAAAAAGTCAAATAACCCCAACGAGTAACTACATCAGGAGTCTCAAACTCAATTTACCTGGGGGCCACAGGAGGCAAAGTCGGGGTGAGGCAGGGCCACATGAGGGATTTCGCTTAACGAATATTCGGAATAAAAAATCGCATTAGTAAGAAAAAAATTGGAAAAATTGCATTAAACATTTGCATACCCCGAATGGAACTGCTCGGGGTATGCAAATGTTCAATGCGATTTTTTTCTTACTAATGCAATTTTTATTGCGATTATTCAGTATGCGAATAATCGTGAATACTGCGATATTTGAAGGCTGGATGCGGGCCACAAAATGTTGTACAGAGGGCTGCAAACGGCCCACTGGCCGCGAGTTTGAGACCCCTGAACTACATAAAAAGGTTGTTCTTCTTCTTCTTCTTCTTCTTCTTCTTCTTCTTCTTCTTCTTCTTCTTCTTCTTCTCTTCTTCTTTCCTCCTTCTTCTCCTCCTTCTTTTCTTCTTCTTCTTCTTTCTTCCTTCTTCTCCTCCTCCTCCTTCTCTTTTCTTCTTCTTCTTCTCTTCTTCTCCTCTTCTTCTCTTCTTCTTCTCTTCTTCTTCTTCTTCTTCTTCTTCTTCTTCTTCTTCTTCTTCTTCTTCTTCTTCTCTCTTCTTCTTCTTCTTCTTCTTCTTCTTCTTCTTCTTTTTTTTTTTTTTTTTTTTTTTTTTTTTGGTTTTTGGGCCACACCCGGTAACGCTCAGGGGTTACTCCTGGCTATGCGCTCAAAAGTTGCTCCTGGCTTGGGGGACCATATGGGACACCGGGGGAATCGAACTGTGGTCCGTCCAAGGCTAGCGCAGGCAAGGCAGGCACCTTACCTCTTGCACCACCGCCCGGCCCCTTCTTCTTCTTCTTCTTCTTCTTCCTTCTCTTCTTCTTCTCCTTCTCCTCCTTCTTCTTCTCCTTCTCCTCCTCCTCCTCCTCTTCTTCTTCTTCTTCTTCTTCTTCTTCTTCTTCTTCTTCTTCTTCTTCTTCTTCTTCTTCTTCTCTTCTTCTTCTTCTTCTTCTTCTTTTCTTCTTCCTCTTCTTCTTCTTCTTCTCTTCTTCTTCTTCCTCCTCCTCTTCCTCCTCCTTCTCTCTCTCTCTCTCTCTCTCTCTCTCTCTCTCTCTCTCTCTCTCTTGCAAAGGCACAGTAAGTAATGGGGAAGTTAGAAAGGGAATTCCCTTGGCCCAAGAGATTTCGGGTTTCTCCGCCCCTGAAGCATACTGTAATGAGAACCACGACAGGCTCCGTAGATCCTCTTTTTCTCTCCCCAAGTTGTTTTTATGGTGCCAGGCATCTTTCTACTCAGTTGTGGATGATATAATCAGGTCTTTCTTAACCTGATACTTTGGTCATAGGACGAAGCCTAGGAATAGTCCTTCTTTATGATTCTAGAAGTTCAGAACTTCTAGACAATAATGCAACACATTATTGTCTTTTCCTAGGGTTCAATTGAAGATAGCAGATAGATGTACAATGTACAACATTGTTGTTGTAGTCAGTCTTTTATAATTGGTAGCCTCGGTTTTTGCACAGATCGTAGGAAAAAGCCTGGAATAGAGATTTGACATTATGATTCCTGAAGTTTTATTCCATCGCAGTTGTCAAAGTCAGACGTTTGGGATTAGAGATCTTGGTTTTTGTACAGATCCTAGGCCGAAGCCTAGGCTAGGGTCTTTTTTATTGTTCCCACGGTAATTACTGCCTAGTCTTGGCTGTCAATGTCAGTCTTCAGTAGTTGGTATCTTGATTTTTGCATATGTCGAAGGGCGACGTGTCATCTGATTTCATCATATTGTTAGGACGTTCTGCTCTTAGATTAAGTTATTGCCGGTTCCTCTTTGTCAGGTTGTCATATCCAAATTGGCACAAGTTGGTGCTAGAGAGGTATTAGGAATTTCCCAGGGGAGTTTGGTTCCTGGTGCTGTTGCAGGGTCGGTTCTATGTCTGAAATCTAGGTCTCAGGGTTGGACAGTCGCATGGAGTTTAAGTTGGGTCCACATGACACATGTTCAGGGTCAGAGGCGCCCTTGTATTATAAAATGAATGGGTTCTTATCTTTAGTAGGTAAGAGATTGTTTCTATACATAGAATTTCCCCTTTTTATTTTACTTTTATAAAATTTGAGAAACTCTACTAATCAAATTACTATGACTTATTCCTAAATATTGAATAATTATCTCATGTGAAGAGACAGAAAATAATTTGAGAAGGGACATATAGGTGATTTCTAGTAGACTGGCAGAATTATAAATTGCAGTAAAGTGGTTTTTTTTAAGTTAGAGGAGAATGTACAACTTAGATTTTTTTCAATAGATTCCTCATCTAAGTTGAGAAAACTTAATAAAACTATATTCCTTCATTTCTAATTTCAGAGCAAGATTAATGTTAGAGTAATTAGACCATATTAAAGCCCAAAATATGTATTGAGAAGAATATATCTTCTACTGTTTTGGATTTAAGGTCTCTAAGTATTAATTTCATACAGTATGTTCATCATCCTGCTAAGTTTACTTATTGTATTTTTTCCCTACGTATCACTGAGAAGTGTTTGTCCCAACCTATAATTGTGGATTTATTTAATTTTTCTTTTGTAAGTTTTGCTTTTTGTATTTTTATTTCGATTGTTAGGTGCAGATATATTTAAAATGACATATATTCTTGGTAAAACCTTGGATAGTAATTATGATAATACAAGATAAAACTTCTTTTCTAATACCTAAAAGACTAATTTTGTCTTTGCATAGCCACCTCATCTTCCTTTAGTTACTGTTTGACAGTATCTATATAGCTATAGATATATATTTATATATAAAAATAAAAATATATGATATATATCTATTTTGTTTTCTATATCCAGTCTACCCATGGTGACAGAATCAAACCCAGTTCTTATGAATGCAAAGATGTAAAATTTGCATCTTACAACTATGCTGTATCTCTACACAATTCATTTGTTTACTGTTAACCCATCTATTTTTATTATATTTGAACTTATTTATTTAGGTTTTGAGGTCACATACTTCAGTTCTCAAGGGTTACTCATGGCTCTGTGTTCAAGGATCACTCCTTGTAGCTCTTGGGAAACTATGTATAATGCCAGAAAATAAACTGGGTCAGCTACATGCAACACATTATTGTCTTTTCCTAGGGTTCAATTGAAGATAGCAGATAGATGTACTATTTTTAACTCATTATGGATATATGACTTTAATTAATATGCATGAATAATTTAAATATAATGTATTTTAATGCTTAGACTTAGGTTTATTTCATTATTACTAGTTTTCTATTTATTTCTTCTGTTTTCTATTCCTCTATCTTTTCTTACTTATGTTGATTATTAGAATATTTGGGCTTTAATGTTCATTTCATTTATTTTAATTTGAAGAGTCACACCTGGCAGTGCGCAGGGGTTACTTCAGGCGCTTTGTTCAAGATTCAGTCCTGACAAGCTTTGGGGACCATAGGGATACCAGGGATCAAATCCAGTTTGGCCACATGTAAGGAAAAGACCCTCTCCACTCTGCTGTAAATCTGGCCCTTAATTTTTATTTTAAAAATGTTTTGTTATCTAATTTTGTCCTGTTTTAATTACAAACCATTTAATTTTTTAATTAAATACTGTTTTAATCAGAATTTAGAAATGTTATTCTATTGTCTCCTGCTTATGGCAATGTTTATTACATAATGTACCTAATAAATTGAGAATATCTCTAGTTAACTTTATCCCTGAGTAATAGTTTTAGTGGATATAAAATTCTGGACTTATTGTTTTCTCCTTTTTAAAAAAATACAATTGTCTTGCCATTTTCTTTGTCTTACATTTTTTTCTTTTCCTCTTTCATTTGAGCCATTAATGATATTTTATCTTTTCTTATCATGGTCTTTAATTTTCAGCATTGAGTTCATTTTTTATTCTTTTCAGGTTTGATTCCATTTTACTCAGCATGCTTTGTATATTTAGCATATCTGTGCTCTATTTTGAAGGGACTCCTGAGTTTTAGGGAGTGTTTAGGGTACCCAGGGGTCACCACCACTCATGGACACTTGGTCCTGGCAGTGAGGGACCTGATACTTTGGTGATCATTTTCAGTATGTTATTGCTTAGGAACCACCATGGCTATACCGAGTACCTGTAGTTTCATGTGGTTGCTGAGAATCAAACATGACCTCTTATATTCAACGCTTGTACTCTCCAGCTTAAATTTATATAACTTTTTATCTCTGTTTTATTTTAATTCTTTTGAAGAAAAACTCGTGGTCTTATAGGCTATTTTTTGGAATCTGGTCTTGCTTTTCTCTATTTAGAGTCTCTAACTTAATGTAATTTTGATGGGCTTAAAAGCAGAAAGAAGGTAAACTTTGGGCTTATAGTGACTGTTAGTTGAAATTTTCCACTGTTATCGTCTGATGTGGAGTGGGGCAAAGAATAATGAGATAAAAAGTAATATTGCCAGTAGGGTTGTGTTTAGAGAGTGATCAATCCAGAGACAAAACCCCAAGACATTCTTCTGTTTTCTTGGACAAAACTGTCTCCTGTCTTTGTTCTCCACCTTTATATCAAGGCTCAATCAAGTTACATTTGAATTCCTTGAAGATGTGTGTGTGTGTGTGTGTCTGTGTGTATGTGTGTGGGGGGTGGTGGTGATGAGGGGTAGCCTGTCATTGTAAATTAGATAATTATACTATTATTGTCTCCAGTACTATTGCACAAATTCTTCCATAAAGGCAGTTTTTTTAAATCAGATGTTCACCTACTTACTTACTCTAAAATATGTAGTTTCTGCCCTCACACATAGAAGTTCAACATTTTCAACAGTGGGAACTACTGTTAGCATGTGAATCTTTGTGAATCCCTTCTCTGATTGATCTTATTGTTTCACACAGTTTACAAACTCTTGTATCAGAGATGAATGGTCTCACATCAAACCAGACTTTTAATGGGTTAATTAATAGTGATTTGTCATTGATTTCTAGATGTTCTTTGGAGGGGTCCAAATCTTCATCTCTCAAGATAATCTATTTTAAAATTTAGTTGAAGAGTCTTATCATGAAGATGTGCTACATATATACAATACTACAGTGCTGTAAGGAATGGTGCAATCATGCAAATTGATGCAACATGGATGGAACTGGAAGATATGCTATACGAAGTAAACTTGTAGAAGAATAAATACAGAATAATATCACTTATATGCAATATAAATCAAGAAATGCAATGGTTTAAATGGGAGTTATCTCAAATACTCTTGGTCCCAAAGTATAGCGAGAAGAAAAGAAATTGAATGGAGGGAGGAGAAACACAAATATAAAAAGATGGGGGGGCAGGGGTGAAGAGATCTCAGGTTCATTAGTGGTGTTAAAAAAGTTCAGAACTAAATATTCGAGCCAAAGTCAACAACAATAAAATCATGAGACCCAAACTTTAACAATCAAAACGTAAAATGAACATGTTATTCTGGCAGGCTGCGGGGCAGGGATGGTGGCATAGGATGCACTCTGGAAACATTGGTGGAGGGATTCCCTAAAATATTGTATTCTTAAATACAATTATGAAATTATAATAGTTTCAATAAAATATTAAAAAATTAAAGTGTTCAAAATTGCTATTTCAGTATTTTATAATGGCTGCTTTAAAAGCCCTTATTATATTATTCTAGCATCTGTATTATCTTGCTGTTGGCATCTGTTGTTTGTCTAAAACCATATGTGATGAGGTTTTCCAAGTTATTTAAATGCCAATTAATTTTGGATTTAATCCTGGACATTTTGAATATTATGCTAGAAGACTTTGGGTCTTATTTAATTTTACTGAGAATTTGAATACTTTTAGCAGATAATCAACCTTTTCAGGTTTTTATCACAAGAAAAAGTCTCTAGCCTCCTGTATGTTTTCTCTGTAATATAATTACATACTTTGATGCTTTTAAAATTTGAGTTGAGATTTCCCATTAATTCTATTACTAACATACTTGGTTTGTAATTTATATGTATCCTCACCTGTTTAGCAGGGAGCTATAAAAATAAATACAAATATTTTTTAAAATAAAATATATATTAATTTCTATACATAGCAAGGTATCAAGAAAGGTTATTAAGAGAAAAAAAAAAGAACTGATCCATACAATTGAATCATTGAGAGGGGAGGGATTGAGCAAGAGGAAATTAGGAGTCTTTGGGGGAGGAAGGTGGTGAGGTATGTTGGCATCATGTGCATGAGAAATCTTTAATAGTATTGTAAACCTGCGAATATCAATCAATAAAAACTAGATAAAAAATGTTTCTCTGATTCCTTTGAGGTCTCTCATCACTCTGCCTCTATCCAGTTCCTTGGAGCTTATTTTAGTTCATAGGTAAGAAATGCTATTCTCTTGTTGCTCTACTCTGTTACATACTTCAGTTATTGAGCCTGAATTCCAAAGCAAATGATACAAGAACACAGAAAAATCATGAAGTGAGCCCACTCATATAAAACATAGCTCCACCAGATAAAGAGAATGGTTATCTTTTGGGGGTCCTATGTTTACCACTTTTTTTATCTGCCTAAGTTTTGTTGGATCTGAGGTATGACAAAACAGAGAGTGAAAAAAGAAATTTTTTCAATATCTGAATATTTTCCATTCTTTGAGTCAGAAATGAAAGTTTCTTCCTGGAGATATGTGGGTACATAGTACTCGCTTCTGGGTATAAGATTGCTTTAAGTTCCTGTCAGTAGATACCAGAATACAAAATGTTGAATTAGTCACTGGTTTTATGACTCATCTAATTCTAATTCTCTTTTCAGTGTATATCACCATTCATTATTTAAAGTGTTCAAATATCTGTTATATATTTCTTGTACAGCTTTATGGTTGCATATAATAAGGGAAGGAGAAATGTGCCAGGTCCATCTTACCTGGAACCCAAATCTCAAAACAGTAAATAAATTATTTTATTATTACTAAAGAAGTATACAGCTTCATAAAATTAATAATGCTATTACTGTAAGGGAAATAAATATCTGGATTAATTCAAACATTAAAATCGCATTTCCTCTAAATGATATATACATTCTGGTAAGTTTATTTTGACCAACTATGTATATGACCATTTTGGATGAGAAAAGAACAAAATATTCTTTAATAATTTTATTTGTCTGTTTTTGGGTCACACCCGGTGACACTCAGGGTTTACTCCTGGCTATGTGCTCAGAAATCGCTCCTAGCTTGGGGGACCATATGGGACGTCAGGGGATAGAACCACAGTCGTTCTTAGGTCAGCTGCATGCAAGGCAAACACCTCTCCATCCCCTCTTTAGTAATTTTCTTAACAAAATTATAAATTGTAGTGACAAAGAAAAAAAAAGCTATGTTTGAATACTGAGGCCTGAGTATTAGCAATTATGAATATTGTTTCTGCAGTAGGTTCTATGTATTAAATAGGTTATCCATAAAAGCAAAATCAACACTATGTATGCCTGTATTTCTGCATTAAAATATATCTATTTGCAATAGACTATCCTTTTTTCAGGTATTATTTAAATTATTTTAATATATTGTTTATTTATTTTAAGATGTTTAATTATTGTAAGTTATTGTCATTATTTATCCTTTAAGATATTGTCTATGGGGGCTGGAGAGATAGCATGGAGGTAAGGCGTTTGCCTTTCATGCAGAAGATCATTGGTTCGAATCCCAGCATCCCATATGATCCCCCAAGCCTGCCAGGAGCAATTTCTGAGCATGGAGCTAGGAGTAACCCCTGAGTGCTGCCAGGTGTGACCCAAAAACCAAAAACAAACAAACAAACAAAATATTGTCTATGGATCATACAGTCAAGAGTATTCTTATCTATCATGTATAAGGAAATTTAGAAACAATTATTTTTAGTCTGTGGTATAGTAATTTATTTGTCATGTTTTCTATGTATATATCTTGAGTGATTGGACTAAATATATACCTACCATTTCAGTTGAAAGTTTTAATTAGTTTTAGGTTTCATTAAGTTTTATTATGATATACTATCAAGGTCTAAATTTTTTAGATCTACCTTACAATTTTTAATGGTAAACATTTTGCTAATAGAGTTTTAACATTATTTATTAATGTTAATTATTAACTATCATGAGATACATCTGTGTGGTTACAAAAAGAGTAAATTTAGTCAGATCTGATATTCTTGTAAACTGATTTACAGTTGAATTAAATTTTGATCAAAGGTAGAGTCAGAAAGATAGGATTAGTTAGTTAATTGCCTCTTGCGAATGCAGCTAACCCATATTCAATCCATGACACCACATGTGGTCCCTAGATCTCTCACAGGATTTATTCCAGAGCATGGATCTGGGATAATCCCTGAGCATCATTAGTTGTGCTCCCCCTACTGCACTCCCCAATTTTTTTTTGATCAAGAGCTAAGTACATATACATCTATGATGTTATAAGAATGGTTGAAAATTAGAAATACCTAATGATGTTGATAGATAATCTTCAACAAAACATTAATGGTTTGCCAAATTTCTCTAAATGATAGAAGGCAAATTTGTAATACTATTTTCTGTATTTTAAACCATATTGTATTTGTAATTAAACATTATTCTTGGGATTGAAGATATAGTATAGAAGGCAAATCACTTGCCTTACACAGGGCTAACTCAGCTTTGTTCACAGATATCCAATATGGTTCCCCAAGTATAGCTGGGTGTAATTTCTGAGTGCAGCACCAGGAGTGGCCCCTGTATGCTTCTGGGTATGGCCCAAAACAAAAAATCAATACTCCTAAACTAATCTAATTATCCACTAATATTTAAAGACAATAGGTTTTATCTCATAATTACTAGATTTTGATATTCTCATTAAATGGTGGTAGAATAGCTAATTATTTGAGGACAAAGAAGATGGCTGTTTAAGATCTTATAACATACAAATCTGGGACTATTAGATATTTTCTTAAATTCAATAACTCTTATTTATAATAAATTTAAATAGAAAATATAATATATATATACAATAAAAGCGCACTTTTTAAAGTTTTGTTTTTGAGCCAAACCTGGCAATGCTAAAGAATTATTCCTGAATCTATATGCTCAGGTGGATTAGAACAGAGCTCAGATTGTCTGCAGACAAAGCAAGTTCTAGTCTATACTATCTCTTAAGACCAAATCCAGGAAAGACAAATCCCTTTGTGAAGTCAGGCGGGAGGAATCTGGCCCTGCTGTGTGATTACCAATTGGGAGAGACTGTGGTGTTGCCTCTGCATGTTTCTCTACTTTTCTTCTCCTGAACCTTTCCTGAATGGGCCAAGAAAGGGCCAGCAAAATCCCTCTCCTAGAGGCCCCAGAAGAGCATGGCCGCTCTGATTTGCAGCTGCACACTCTTTCTAACTTATGAATCCCACCACCACAACATGCAGAAAAAAAAAACACACTACAGGCGTGACATTGGGAAACCTCGCAGGCCAACACAAGGAACAGAGAATGAAGATAGCTCTGATGACCCCAAAAATACCAACTGTTTAATTAAACTCTCAGATAAGGAGTTTAGAATAGAAATATGGAGGATCCTCATGGAAATCAAAGAAAACATAGCTCTAGCTGAATAGAACACAAAGACAGAAATCAGAAAACTCCAAACTGAAATAACAGATCTGAAAAACAAGACAGCTCAACTAAAAAACTCAATGTACAGCCTCTCCAGCAGGGTAACAGCAGCTGAGGACAGAATTAATGAACTGGAAGATCAAATGCAGAATAACTTCATACAACAGAAGAGATTGGAAAAAAGTCTTAAGGCAAACTATCAGACAATGGAAAAAATACTCATGGAATGTGAACAGATAAAAATAGAAGTCTTTGATAAACTCAACAAAAACAACGTAAGAATCATTGGAGTCCCAGAGGCCCAGAAAGGAGATCCCCAGGAAGAATCAACAGTCAAAGCCATCATCACAAAGAAACTCCTAGATTTAAAGACTGAATGCAATCAAATCCTGCATGCCCGAAGAGTACCATCGAGAAGAAACCTGAAGAAAAACACCCCAAGACACATCGTAGTTACAATGACGAATCCCACAGATAGAAATATAATAATGAAAGCAGCAAGATCACAAAAAGAAATTACATTCAAAGGGAGCATCCTTAAGACTTACAGCAGACATGTCACAAGAAAAACTTAAGGCCAGAAGAGAGTGGTGGGATATTGTGACAAGACTGAATGAAATGGAGGCTTCACCTAGAATACTGCACCCAGCCTCAAATCACGTTTAGGTTTAAAGGAAGGATTCATAGCTTCACAGATAAGCAACGCTCAGAAACTTCACAGATGCAAAAACAGCCTTAAAGAAAAAACTGAAAGGTCTACTTTAAGATAAGAAAGACAAACAGACACATCAAATATATACACAAAGTTTACAGAAAACCCCTTGACAATCATCTCCCTCAATGTGAATAGACTAAATACACCAACTAAGAGGTAAAGAGTGATGAGATGTATCAAAAAGATGAACTCAACCTTCTGCTGCCTACAAGAAACACACCTGAATAGTCAGAAAAAACATAGACTCAAAATCAAAGGCTAGAGGAAAATCATACAAACAAACAGCATCCTTAAAAAAGCTGGGGTGGCCATATTAATATCTGATGACAACAACTTTATACTTAGAAAAGTTGTAAGGGACAAAGATGGATATTTTTGTACCAATCAAGGGATATGTGCAACAGGAAGAAATTACTCTTCTAAACATATATGCACCCAATGAGGGACCAGAAAAGTATTTAATGCAGTTATTGACAAATCTGAAAGAGGACATAAATAATAACACAATAATTGTGGGAGAACTCTAAAGGCCCTGTTACTTGATAGGTCAAACAGACTGAAACCCAACAAAAATATACTAGCCCTAAAAAGAGAAATGAATTTTCCTCCAGCCTTTTATTCTGAGTCTATATTTGTTCTGATTATTCAGGTGCGTTTCTTGTAGGCAGCAGAATATTGGATTGAGTTTTTTGATCCATTTAGCCACTCTTTGTCTTAACTGGTGCATTTAGTCCATTGACATTGAGAAAAAGAATTGTCCTGAAAGTTAGTGCCATCTTTATATCAAAGTTTGGTGTGTCTGTTGGTCAGTCTTGTCTTAAAGTAGGCTGTTCAGTTTTTTTTTTTTTGACTGGTTTTGAGTCTGTAAAGTTTCTGAGTTGTTGTTTGTCTGTGAAGCCATGTATTGCTCCTTCAAACCTGAAAGTGAGTTTTGCTGGATGCAGTCTTCTAGGCAAAGCATTTATTTCATTGAGTTTTGTCACTATGCCACACCACTGCCTTCTGGCCTTGAGTGTTTCCAGTGACAGGTCTGCAGTAAATCTCAAGAATGTTCCCTTGAATGTAATTTCTCTTTTCTATCTTGCTGCTTTCAGAATTCTGTCTCTATCTGTGGGATTCATCATTGTGACTAGGATGTGTCTTGGTTATTTTTTCTGGGGTCTCTTTTAGTTGGTACTCTACGGGCATACAGGATTTGATCGCATGTATTCTTTAGCTCTGGTAGTTTCTCTTTAACCATTTATTCTTCCTGGAGATTTTCTGGGTCTCTGGGACTCCAATGATTCTTAAGTTGTTTCTGTTGAGCTTATAATAGACTTCTATTTTCATCTGTTCTCATTCTTTGAGTAATTTTTTATTGTTTGATCATTTGCTTTAAGGCTTTTTTCCAATTTCTTTTGCTGTATGGAATTGTTATTCATCTCATCTTCCAGTGTACTAATTCTATCCTCAGCTGCTGTTAACCCATGGGAAAGCTCAACCATGTTTTTCTTCAATTCATCTACTGAGTTTTTCACATCTGTTATTTGACCTGAAATTTCAGTTTGGAGTTTTCTAATTTCTATCTTCATATTCTCTTGATTCTTATTAGTGTTCTCTTCTATACTTTCTTTGAGTTCTTTGAACATCTTCCATATTGCCACTCTGAACTCCTTATATGAGAGACTGATTATTTGGTTGGTCATATTCAAGTCATCAGAGTTGACATCATCATTCTGTATGTCTGGCACTGGCCTGTGTTGTTTCCCCATTGTCACACTTGTATTGTGGGGTTTTTTATGTGTTGTGGTTGTATTCATTGGCTAAGTGATGTGCACTGCCTGGAAGTGAAGTGGAGTGGCCATGCTCCTCTGGCTCCACCCTTTCTGGGCTTGTAAACTCACCTCCAGGGAAGGCTCCAGGGAAGGCGAGCCGTCCGCAGATGGGCCACACACAGGATGAAATCAGGCCCAAAATGGAGCACAGTACAGAAGACAGGCAGATAGGGGTGCTGGCATCTGAGTTCCAGCAGAGTTCAGTGGTTTCCCCTTTCTGGGTGTGTAAGTTCACCTCCAGGGAAGGTGACCCGTCCGCAGATGAGCCACACACAGGATGAAATCAGGCTGAAAATGGTGCACAGCACAGAAGACAGGCAGATAGGGGTGCTGGCATCTGAGTTCCAGCAGAGTTCAGCGGCTTCCCCTTTCTGGGCCTGTAAAGTCAGCCATTTCTTACTCACTCGCTCACTGGGTAGCTTTAGAATGCAGTTTTTGGGGGTTCGCTTTACAGGGCTCTGAGGAGAGCTTCAAGAATTCAGAAAAAAAACAGAGAAACACAGGACAGGGCTCCCTTAAGGTCCTCAGTTTCCTCAGAAGAAGCACAGCAGGGCGGAGACTCCACAGGTGAAGCAATCAGCACTTCACCTGGCAGTCCCCACATTCAGCCATTTCTTACTCACTCACTCGCTTGCTGGGTAGCTTCAGACTGCAGTTTTTTGGCGGTTCGCTTCCCAGGGCTCTGAGGAGAGCTACAAGGATTCAGAAAAGACAGAGAGCACAGGACAGGGCTCCCTTGAGGTCCTCAGTTTCCTCAGAAGCACAGCAGGGCGGAGACTCCGCAGGTGAAGCAATCAGCACTTCACCTAGCAGTCCCCACAGTCAGCCATTTCTTACTCCCACAGTATTTTCAAAGGGTTCTTATATGCCTAATTTCACAAAAAAGTTTCTAATTAAGAGGAAATTTTGCTCTTAAAGTGATAAACCCCCTTTTTGGGCTCTGTCTTCAAAAATGTAGGTTGCAGGAGAAATTTTTGTATATAGGTAATATATATTATATATATTTCGTATATATATATTTCATATATAGGTAATGTATATAGGTAATGTGCACTATCTATTATTGTATAATAAAAATCTACTGTTTCTGAGAACACTCCATGCACCGTATTTTTAGCCCCATGTGAACAGGTCTGAAGAAGCATGGTAGCGGTGAAGAATTTAATAAGTCAAGCTAGTCAGAAAAGAGTAATGGAGTCAGTGGCTCCTGTAGCTTTTTTCTCATGGTGTTTACCAGTGCCCAAAACCAGAACTCCTCTTCCTTTATTAAACCAATTCCCAATACTAGGAGGGTGAAGGTCAGTCACATAATCCAGGTAGGCTTTTACATATCAAGAGAGATACAAGAAAGAGAAAGATGGGTGAGCACCTTGTTTTGGGTTAATAGTTGGATATCATCTTACAATGCCACCCTTTCAGTTTAAAACAAAACAAAAAAGGGGCCAGAACAATAGCACAGTGGTGGAGCATTTTCCTTGCATGTGCTGCCCAGTATGGACCTGGGTTTGATCCTCAGCATCCCCTGAGGATGGTCCCCCGAGATAGGAGTGATTTCTTAGCACAGAGCCAAGAGTAACCCCTGAGCATCACTGGGTATGGCCCAAATCCCAAAATAAATAAATAAATATTAAAAAACAACAAAGGAAAAAGAGAAAAATTACAAAAGTTTTTGTTTTACTTTTCTCTGCCTGAATTGGAAGGCCCAGATCAGACCTTATAAAAGTGGTTATTTATACTATCTACTGTATTTTTTTTAAGAGTGTCAATTATTTCAGAGAAACATGGCAAATATTATGCTTAAAGAAGATAGCAATTGGTAAATTTTGTCATAAATTGGAACTTTAAAGTTAGAGAGAGGATTAAAGAAAAATAAGATAGCTTGGAGGTTATCTTATTGTAAAATAAAAGTCCATGGGTTGTAGGGCCAGAGTGATGGTGCAGTGATAGGGCTTTGCATGTGGCTGACTCAGGATGAACCATGGTTTGATTCCCCAGCATTCCAAATTGTTCCTCAAAGCAGGGACAATTTATTTTTTTAAAAAATATTTTTTAGAGGCGGAGAGATAGCATGGAGGTAAGGCATTTGCCTTTCATGCAGAAGGTCATTGGTTCAAATCCCTTCATCTCATATGGTCCCCCAAGCCTGCCAGGAGCAATTTCTGAGCATGGAGCCAGGAGTAACCCCTGAGCACTGCTGGGTGTGACCTAAAAACCACCAAAAAATTTGTTTTTAAATATTTATTTAAGCACCATGATTACAAGTGTGATTGTTTTAGGAGTGATTTCTGAGGGCATAGTCAGGAGTAACCCTTGAGCGCCTTTGCATATGGCCCCCCTAAAATAAATAAATAAATAAAAAATAAATAGAGTTCATGAGTTGTGATCTCATCCCAAACACTGTGTTTCTAATAACTCCTTAGGCCGATTGGTCTGATGAAGCATGGTAGTGGTGGAGAAATAATACACCAGGTGGTTAGGAAAGAGTCATTGGACTCAGTCTTCTTTTCACTTTATGGCTTCTCTGCTTCTTGCTCCCTCTGCCTGAGACAAAAACCAGAAACCCTTTTTTATTTCCTTTGGATTTTTGGGCCACACCCGGTGACTCTCAGAGGTTACTCCTGGCTATGAGCTCAGAAGTTGCTCCTGACTTGGGGGACCATATGGTATGCTGGGAGATCCAACCCTGGTTCATACTAGTTTAGCACCAGCAAGGCAGACGACACCTTACTGCTTACACCATGGCTCAAGTCCCTGTAACTTTTTCTTTATTCAAACCAATTCCCCATACCAGGTGGGAAAAGTCAAGGACAGGTGGGCTTTTACATATCAAAGGAAGAGGTTACTAGAAGAAAGAAGTTGGGGGAACACCTTTGTTTGGGATAGATAGCTGGGTATTATCATATCTTATGATAGCACTTTTCTTTGCTATTCATAAGTGCAGGGCAGAAGTGGCACCAACTTGGGAAATCAACAATGTATTATTGTCTTGTTTAATAAGTTTCTGATTCCTAGACAACAGAGATAAAAACAGATAATGTTTATAGACACTGAAGTAAGTCATTACTTGAGGGGGGTGTTGAGTCAGATATTTTCTAATATCAAAAGTTCCAAGATAATGATTTTATACTCATATATTAATGGAACAGATATTTACATTGGTAAGGATTTTAAACCCAAAATATTACTGAAAACAATGATATATATGAAAATTAGATTTTTACTGAATGTGGGTTCAATCATTTTTATTTTGTAAGTCAAAATAGATAATATAGTATATTGTGAATAAAGCTTAAAGTTTTAAAAAATCATTTGCATCTCTGGTAGAATAAACAATGTTTTTGTAATCAATAAAATTTGATTTTTTAAAAGATCTTTATTAACAGGTCCTTGCAGTTTGTTGACATTTTTTAAAATCAAGTTGTAAATTTTTTTAATATCTTTTTCTTTCTTTATTTAAACATCTTGATTACAAATATGATTGTGATTAGGTTTCAGTCATGTAAAGAACACCCCCTTCACCAGTGCAACATTCTCACCACCAATGTCCCAAATCTCCCTCCATCCCACCCCCCCACCTGTACTCTAGACAGGCTTTCCAGTTCCCTCATTCATTCACATGATTATTGTAATTCTCAGTGTAGTTATTTCCATAACTGCACTCACCACTCTTTGCGGTGAGCTTCATGAAGTGAGCTGGAAGTTCCAGCCCTCCTCTCATGGTCTCTAAGGATTGTTGCAAAAATGTCTTTCATTTTTCTTAAAACCCATAGATGAGTGAGACTATTCTGCATCTCTCTCTCTTTCTCTCTCTGACTTATTTCACTCAGCATGATAGATTCCATGCAATATGAAGATTCCTCCAAAAACTGGAAATTGAGCTCCCATTTGACCCAGCTATTCCACTCCTAGGGATATACTTTAGAAACATAAGAATACAATACAGAAATCTCTTCCTCACATCTATATTTATTGCAGCACTATTCACAATAGCCAGGCTCTGGAAACAACCAAGATGCCCTTCAACAGACGAATGGCTAAAGAAACTGTGGTACATATACACAACGGAATATTATGCAGCCGTCAGGAGAGATAAAGTCATGAAATAAAATTTGATTTTGAAGAATGAAAAAAGTTGGAACTTATAATTAGGACAGCGAGAATGTATATATTTGGTGTTAAAGGAATATGTTAGATAATATATTAGGGATTATGGTGGAAAAATCAAGGTTAAATAATCTAGGCACATTCAAAATATCTGGCAAATAACTTATACCAGAATGTGGAGAATACAGATATATATAACAGTATATATAAGAATATATAGACCATAGGTTGAACTGGCTGTAGGCATAGTGTTGTCGCCTTTTACCATAAAATATATCAACATTAATTACCAGTTAGAAGTTACTTTTTATCTCAATAATAAATGAACAGATCAGTTCAATGTGTGATGCCAGATGTATTGTTGGATTAGTCAAAAATCCAATTTAAGTGCAAATCAAATGTCTCTCTGTAATCAGAAGAGAAAACATTGCAACTTTGATTATCTAGGATAAAATTAAGCTCTACACTAAAGGCTGTTCAAAATAGAGTTAGGTAATCCAATTTCTGCGTGTCCAGAGTATCTGGTAAAAATTTAAGATACCCAAGCAGAGAATATGAAGAAAATTAAAGCAAACTAATGCTCGGGAGAATTTTCATGTCTAATTATTTTTTATAACTAGTTTTTATACATTCAAACAGTTTTATATATTAAATTACTGTTATTATTGTTGAGTGTTAGGCATACAATGTTCCAATATCAGTCCCATAACTGGTGTCAATTTCCTTCTTTGAAAGTCTTCAAGTTTTCTCCACTCACCCTGCCTGTTTCCTTGACAAGCACATTTTAATGTTTGGTTGTTGTTATTTGTATCTCATGTTTATTTGGTTCTATAGATCATTTTTATGTGTAGATGCATTTAAGTATATATAATCACAGCTATAAGAGTATTTAATGTTTAATACATTTTTATCAACCAAAGATTGGGTAAAGCAATAGAAATTTAGGAGCAGTTAAGTAATTATATTTAGAAATTATGTATTTTAGGATAATAATATTAAACTAAGTATTGACTGTTAGTTGTCTGAGAAGCAGGGGATCTAGTTTTTATTTTTAGTTTGCAATATGAAAATTTTTAGTTTCTAATGTAGACATTTTGACAGTAATTAGAAACTGTAGATATATTCTTCAAATATAAAAGTTGTGTATTAGTTTATCTAGAGTCGTTTTGAAAAGTACTGGTAACAAATTTATTACTCTAATGATCACTGAGATCATTTCAATTAAATTCTGAAAATGTAGAACAATTAATTTTTCAAGAGAAAATAAGAAAGCATTTATATCCTATTCCCAATTTTAATGAAATAATGCTTTAATAATAAGAGAAAAAAGATCATTGAGAAATTTTTGTAATGGAACTAAATTGTAGAATAAAAACACATTAAAATAAACTTGTATATTCACAGTCATCTGTAATTCATGGTACATCTTTATTAAAGAATGTATCTAAAATTAGTTTTTTCAATTGAGAAAATAAACATTGCAGTAGAAAATAAGCAATAAATAACATAAAAGTGAATTTAGCAAAAATTGAAATTCTTAAAAGAAAAATTTTGGGAAAAATATTCCATGTGCATCTTAGATAATATCAATTATCAAAATTTACTGTGACTTTTTGAGTCTCAATGAATCAAATTGAAATAACAAAATGAAAAGCTCTTTCTAGTCTTAAAATGGAGACTCTCAGCCCTTGTCCTAGATTTTCTGAATTAGAGCCTTTATTTTAATATGGTCCTTGATTGGTACAAATTTAAGAACTACTGCTGTAAATAATTTATGCTATTGTGAGATCTGACCCAGTTTATGCATTTTATTTATTTTATTTGGGGGGACCTTTCCAGCAGTGTACAGAGACTTGGGGTGCCAGCCATTCTTATCAATAATCAACCAACTGGTGCTCAGTACAAGAGTCTGAGGATGTGATGCTGCATGAGGCCCTCTATGCTATATAGGCTGTGCTTTTGTGCTCAAGTTCTGTGATGCCAGGACCATTAGGGACAGCCCAGTAATGCTTGGGTGCCACAGCATTACACCTGAAGATTTTGAAGGTCATGTTGTGCAGAGGATGGATGGGTGGTGGGGATTATGCTTCTGTATTATTTTTATAGTCTCTAAGTTCTGTCATTTAAAATAAATTGTTTCCTGTTATTTATTATTAATACTGAAATTTTATTTTAAACAAAATGTATAGTTTGGTTTATAAAGTTCCTCAGAATAAATTTATTTCTGCCTTTAATGTTACCAATCTTACCACCAGTGCAATATTCCCTTCACTATTGTCTTCAGTTTCCCAACCTCCCTGAAGTTTGCTTCTTGGCAGGTATGAATAAATAATTAACTTAATATTACTTAATACTATGAAATAGTAATGGATTTATAGAAAAAACTTCATTAAAATTTGTGAAAATTTTTCAATTTTCACAATGGGGTCATTATTTTATTGTGAAGGATTACTAAACTATTGATTGCTAGTGAACTTCCATTGTTGTTTTGTAGGCTTCTGTGATAAATTTTCAGCTAATTTGGTTTATTCCTCCTGGAAAGTGGTATTAAAATTATAGAG